>NW_026876468.1:0-19221 GCF_032173495.1 Musca vetustissima | reverse complement strand
GAAATGAAAAGGGTGCATGTTTTGTTTGTGGTAAAAAAGGTCACTACGCTAACAAATGCAAGTTCAAAGATGGTGAACATAAATCATTCACAGTAATTGCTGTTGCAGCCGGAACGCAAACAGAGAATGATTTAATGCAATGGTGTGTCGACAGTGGAGCGACAAGCCATATGTGCTCCATGAAAAATTATTTTACAAGTCTTGAAGATTCAGAAGAGACCATTATGTTAGCAGACAAGAAAGTCATCCAAGCCAAAGGAAAAGGATTCGTCGAATTGCGAGTAAACGGATGCAAGATTAAACTGAAGAATGTAATCTATTGTCCTGAATTGAATGGAAACTTTATTTCCGTAAACAAGATGGTTGAAAATGGATGTTCGGTGAATTTTTTCAAAAATGGTGCTGTGATTACGGATGAAGGCCGTACACTTTTTAGAGCTGCCAGGAAAAATGATTTGTTCGTCTTCGATGCTCAACCTGTAAGTAACCAAATTTTTTCTATTAATACTTCCGATAGTCTATGGCATAGAAGATTTGGCCACCTAAATTATCAAAGCCTGAAAGAGTTATCTTCTAAGAATTTGGTCAATGGCATGACATTCAATTCACACAGTGGCGAGAAATGTGATGTGTGCATGATTGGGAAAATCCACGCTGCATCTTTTCCCAAACAATCGGAGAGAAAATCAAAGGAACTGCTTGAAGTAATTCATTCCGACGTATGTGGTCCAATGAAAGTTGATTCTGTAGGTGGATCAAAGTACTTCGTGACATTTATTGATGATAAATCCCGCAGAATATTCACATATTTTATGAAGAAAAAGTCAGAAGTTTTCGAAAAGTTTAAGACATTCAAAACCATGGTGGAGTTGCAAACTGGTTGCAAAATTAAAGCATTAAGAAGCGATAATGGTGGAGAATATCTTTCCAACGAATTTAACAAGTACCTTGAAACTAATGGAATTAAACGACAATTAACTGTTCCCTACACCCCACAACAAAATGGTGTAGCAGAGAGAGCAAATCGTACATTAGTTGAAATGGGACGTTGTCTTCTTATTGAATCAGGGCTTGATCAAAGATTGTGGGCCGAAGCGGTTGCTACTGCAACATATCTAAGAAATAGAAGTCCGTCAAAAAGTTTGGAAAATACTACTCCAATGGAGGTATGGTCTGGGCGGAAACCAAGTGTTAATCATTTGAGAGTTTTTGGTTCTAAAGCTGTTGCGCTGAACAAAAACGCAAGAGGAAAATTTCAAGAAAAAGGCGAGAAAATGGTCATGGTTGGATACTCATTAGTGTCTAAAGCCTATAGGCTCTACGATCCTAAATCTGAAAAAGTTATGGAAAGACGGGACGTCATTTTTGATGAAGATAAGGCATTAGAAAAATCACAAGAGCAAACACCAGAATTGTATTTTTATGTGCCACCTGAAAATTTTGAATCTCTGGAATCTACCGAAGTGGAAGAAGCACAGGAAATGAATATAGAACTCAATGATGAACATTCAAGTTCGGATGACAATTTTCAAGATACAGAAGATTTTTTCGGATTTACTTCTTTAGATGAGCAAGAAAATCCTGAACCTGCAACTGTTCAAAGAGGAAGAGGTAGACCAAAGATTATTAGAACTGGTAAACCTGGTCGACCCCGAAAAGAACATAACTTACTGAATAATGTGGTGGAGGATGGTATTCCTAAAACGTATAAAGAAGCAATATCCAGTAAATTATCTGCTAAATGGAAACAAGCCATGGAAAATGAAATGTTATCACACCATCAAAATAATACGTGGACAATGCAAGATCTTCCGCATGGATGTAAGGCAATCAATTGCAAATGGGTTTTTGCAATCAAGAAAAATAGTAAAGGACAGGTGGAGCGACATAAGGCACGGCTAGTCGCTAAAGGTTGTAGTCAGAAATTCGGCATAGACTACAATGAAACATTTTCGCCAGTGGTAAGATATTCCACTATTCGAATGTTACTTGCATTAGCGGTAGAACACAAAATGCATTTACATCAACTAGATGTAGTCACGGCGTATTTAAACGGAGAATTGCACGAAGAAATCTATATGCGTCAGCCAGAAGGATTTATCGATGAAAAAAACAAAAATAAAGTTCTGCGCTTAAACAAATCCCTTTATGGCCTTAAACAAGCGGGTCGGGAATGGAACTTAACGCTAAATAACTTTCTGTGCAAGATAGGATTTCTCAGATGTGACAACGAACCTTGTATGTATAAATCAAATCGAAACGGTCATTTGATGTTAATAGCTGTCTATGTGGATGATTTAATAGTTGGATGTGAAAATGAAAACGAAATTTTGAAACTTAAGGAAGAAATTGCAACCAATTTCGAAGTGACTGATAAAGGACTGTTAGAGCACTTCCTGGGAATGGAGTTTCATCGAGATGGAAAAACCGGTGAAATTAAAATATCTCAAACTAATTTCATAAACGAAATGTTAAAGGAGTACGGTATGGAGAATTGTAGACCAGTTTCAGTGCCACTGACTCCTGGTTTTCAGAGTAATTGTGAAGGTGAATGCAGGAAAATAGATCCCACCGAATACCAATCTTTGATCGGTTCCATGCTTTACTTGGCTCTGACAACTCGCCCTGATATACTCCATTCAGTTACCAAGCTTTCGCAAAGAAATGCGGATCCACACTTAGAACATTGGACAGCAGCAAAACACATTCTAAAATATTTAAAAGGTACTAAAGATATGAAACTTCACTTTAGTTGTGGAAATGGCAAACTCATTGGTTACGCAGATGCTGATTGGGGAGGATGTACTACAGATAGAAAGTCATATTCTGGATCAGTATTTTTTATTGGAAATTGTGTGATTTCTTGGGAATCCAAGAAACAAGATACTGTCGCTTTGAGCAGTACCGAAGCAGAGTATGTGTCAACTTCTAACGCATCGAAGGAAGCTGTATATTTAGGTCGATTACTTCACGAACTGGGATTTCTGCAAGAAAACTGCGTTCCTATCAATGTCGACAATCAAGGTGCTTTGCAATTGGCATATAACCCGGTTCATCATAAACGGACAAAACATGTGGACATCAAATACCATCACATAAGAGATTTAATAAAATCAAATACAATAAAATTGGTTTATTGTCCAACGAATGATATGGTTGCCGACATATTTACAAAAAACCTAGCAAAGTCGAAACATCAAAAATTTGTCAGTCTAATCAATTTGAAGTAAATCAAAACGTGAAGAATATGCATGTTGTGGTGGAGTGTTGGAAAAACACTTTGTTTGAAAATACTTTGTTTTAATTTATTTCAACAAACATATTCTTCTTTGAAAAGCTTTGTGATTTTCTAGTTTGAAAAATATCAAACAATTTAATTGTATAATTGTCTTGTTCTGAATTTCAATTTGTTAACAACAATTTGTTTCTTAATAAATATTCTATAAAATTGAATATCGTTGTGCGTTCCGCTTAAAAGGCAGATATATACGGGGAAATCTTTCCGATAATAAGAAGAGGAAAAACTATATATTTCCCAATAGGTAAGGCCTTGACAAAATATTTTTAAAAAATCCACGCCTTTGGTAAGGCCTTGACAAAATATTTTTAAAAAATCCACGCCTTTGGTAAGGCCTTGACAAAATATTTTTAAAAAATCCACGCCTTTGGTAAGGCCTTGACAAAATATTTTTAAAAAATCCACGCCTTTGGTAAGGCGTTGAAAAAATATTGAAAAAATCCTCAACCCTTCCGTGCTCCTGAAAAAAATTGTGAGAATGTTGGAATCAATTCCCAGTGAATTGGTAATCGGATCCATTCTGATTACATCCCTAGTCAATGTCTTCTCTTAAGGCTCTCTTTCTCTCTATTACTGACTCTAATGAACTATTCTCATCCTTTTCTATTTATAAATGACCTATCCCTACCTCTTTTCCATCACCTAACCTAATTCTTCTAGATTCTACTTTAGAGTCATCGTTTATAGTGTCCAGATGTGTTGTTTTAATTTTTTCAATTTTTTTCAAATTTCAATTTTTTATTATATGACCAATTTGAGGTCATAAATTATTTATTTTTCGTGTTCATTTTGGGTGTGTTAACTTAAGTGTTTTTAAAAATAAATATAAACGTGTGCTACTGTTAACTTGTAACGAAATTATTGAGTACCGCGCTATTTGTTCGTGTTTTATTTTATCTGCCCCGCAAGACAAATGAGAAGGTAATGAGAAAATACCAAACCACGAATCATAAATTAATTGACAATAATTTATGATTGTGGTAATCCACTTCTTAGTTGAAATTTATTGATAAACTATAGTGGTAAAATATTCGGTCGATATTTGTAAAAAGGGACTAAGTTAATTTGTTAAAATTATAAAAAAAACAGTAATAGAGAGAAAGAGAGCTTTAAGAAATGAGAGTAAGTAGGGATGGATCCGATTAACCAATTCACTGGGAATTGATTCCAAATTTTTCACAATTTTTCCAGACGAATGGAAGAGGGGGTGGCGAGGATTATCTAAAAATATTTTTTCAAGACCTTACCAATGGCGTAAAAAGGCCTTACCAAAGGTGTGGATTTTTTAAAAATATTTTTTCAAGTCCTTACCAAAGGCGTATATTTTATAGAAATATTTTTAAAAAAATCCACGCCTTATATGGATCATTGAAAAATATTTTTAAAAAATTTACTTTTCGACTTAGGTCATTTTAAGAAAATTGGATGTTAAAAATTATTATGTTTATCACAACTGATTTACCATAGCTATTCTGGTACGCACAGCAGATTATAAATCGGCAAGTTTAATTGAAAGTCACGACATTAGCCCACCGAACGGTTAACGGTAAAGAGGGCCAGAACCCCAAAACCTCGTACGAAAAAATGAGAGCGCTGCAAATAATTTGCCTTTTGGCCATACTTCTGGGAAGTCAGGCTGCCGATTTGAAATGGTGGCAAACGGCCTCATTCTATCAAATTTATCCCCGGTCATTTAAGGACAGTGATGGAGATGGTGTGGGCGACTTAAAGGGTAAGTACGGGGGGAGAACCTTCACCACAGATATTTTTTCTAAAATTAAAAATAAAAATATTTTTTTCTCCTTCAGGCATTACCCAACAACTGCCCTACCTAAAGGAAATCGGCATCACCGCCACCTGGCTATCGCCCATCTTTACTTCACCCATGGCCGATTTTGGTTATGATGTTGCCAATTTAACGGAAATTGATCCCATCTTTGGTACCATGGAAGATTTTGAGGCCTTGATTGCCAAGGCAAAGGCCATCGGCGTTAAAATTATTTTGGATTTTGTACCCAATCACACGAGTGATGAATGTGAATGGTTCATTAAA
Organism: Musca vetustissima; assembly: GCF_032173495.1. Classification (NCBI taxonomy): domain Eukaryota; kingdom Metazoa; phylum Arthropoda; class Insecta; order Diptera; family Muscidae; genus Musca; species Musca vetustissima. The sequence continues at coordinate 13,870 of NW_026876468.1, read as the reverse complement.
TCGGCTGCCCGTGATCCGGAATATAAAGATTTTTATGTATGGCATCCGGGTAAAATTGTCAATGGCGTTCGCCAGCCACCCACGACATGGATAAGTGTTTTCCGTGGCAGTATGTGGACATGGCATGAGGGACGTCAGGAATACTATTTGCATCAATTTCATGCCAAGCAACCGGATTTGAATTATCGCAATCCCAAGGTTATGGATATGATGAAGGTAAGGGATACAATATTAATTAAAAACCACGCCCCCTTTCTGGAAAGCCTTGGAAAAAATATGTTTAAAAATCAAGGCCTTGTGTGGCCCGCGTAAAAACATTTTAAAAAATCCAGCCTTATATAGATCCTTGAAAAAATATGTTTAAAAAATATCCACGCCTTATATAGACTCTTGAAAATATATTTTAAAAACTCCACGCCTAATATAGGACCTTAATTTTAGTCCTTGAAAAAATCCACGCCTAATATAGGACCTTAATTTTAGTCCTTGAAAAAATCCACGCCTAATATAGGACCTTAATTTTAGTCCTTGAAAAAATCCACGCCTAATATAGGGCCTTAATTTTAGTCCTTGAAAAAATCCACGCCTAATATAGGACCTTAATTTTAGTCCTTGAAAAAATCCACGCCTAATATAGGACCTTAATTTTAGTCCTTGAAAAAAACCACGCCTAATATAGGACCTTAATTTTAGTCCTTGAAAAAATCCACGCCTAATATAGGACCTTAATTTTAGTCCTTGAAAAAATCAACGCCTAATATAGGACCTTAATTTTAGTCCTTGAAAAAATCCACGCCTAATATAGGACCTTAATTTTAGTCCTTGAAAAAATATGTTAAATAATCCACGACTAATAGAGGACCTTAATTTTAGTTCTTGAAAAAATATTTTTAAAAAATCAACGCATATTTTTAGTCCTTGAAAAATATTTTTAAAAAATCAACGCCTATTTTTAGTCCATGAAAAATATTTTAAATAATCCACGCCTAATATCGGACCTTAATTTTAGTCCTTGAAAAAATATTTAAAATAAAATGAATCCCTTTCTTTTCAGGACGTCTTCCGTTTCTGGTTGCGCCGTGGCGTCTCTGGTTTCCGTGTTGATGCTGTGCCTCACACTTTCGAAATTAGCCCCGATGCCGACGGCAATTATCCCGATGAGCCCCGCAATCCCAATGTCAATGATCCCGAAGATTATGAATATTATCAACATATCTATACCACCAATCAACCCGAAACCATTGATATGGTCTATCAATTCCGTCAGGTGCTCGAAGAAATGGATCAAGAATTGGGTGGTGATGATCGCATTATTATGACCGAAGCCTATGCTCCGTTGGATGTGATTATGCAATATTATGGTAATAGTACTCATCAGGGTGCCCAAATACCATTCAATTTCCAATTGATCAGTAATCTGAATAAACAATCGAATGCCTATCATTATGATGAGCTCATCAATACCTGGCTGAGGAATATGCCCGAGGGCAAGACAGCCAATTGGGTGGTGAGTATGCAGGAAATGGGAATCTAAAATCAAGCATCATTTAATTATGATATTCCCTTCCTTAGCTTGGTAACCACGACCAAAGTAGATTCGGCTCTCGCCTGGGTGAGGATCGCATTGATCTCATCAACACCTTGCTTTTGACCCTGCCCGGTTGCAGCATCACCTATAATGGCGAGGAAATTGGCATGACCGATGTTTGGATTTCTTGGGAGGAGACAGTCGATCCTCAGGCCTGCCAATCTAATCCTGAAAATTATGAACGTTTGACCCGCGATCCCGTACGTACCCCCTTCCATTGGAACGACAATCGTTTTGCTGGATTTACTGATGGCAACACCACATGGTTACCGGTGGCTGATAATTATGGAACCGTTAATGTAAAGCGAGAGCGTGGTATCTCCTATAGCCACCTGAATGTTTACAAACAATTGCAAAACCTGAGAAGAGAACCGACATTCCAAAAGGGTACGGGTGAGGTGAAGGCTTTGAGTGAAAATATTTTGGGTATTAAGAGGTAGGGGTTTCAGAATAATTATCAAACTGGAAAGGTCGTTATTTTTCGATTTCCTCTTAGATCTCTTGCTGGCGAAGCTACCTATGTTGTCCTGCTGAACATCAATGACTCTGTAGAGTCCCTGAATTTGAATAGTGCATTCGCTGGCCTCTCTAGCTCAATGGAATATGTTGTGGTCACCGATCGCAGTCCCAGGCGCAAGGGGTAAGTTTTTGAGTGATTTAAAATTTTATAAAATTTGTAATAATTTGTATTCTTTGTAATTTTTTCAGAGACTTGGCCCATACCGATTCGATAACTTTAATGCCCAAGGAAGCCGTAGTTTTGAAGACTGTTTAACAGCATCTTTTTTACCGTTATGATATAATTTATAAAATAAATAAAAAAATTGATTTTAAAAATTTTATCTGATTTGGAGTTTTTTACTTTGTAAAATATACACATGGGACTTTGGTGCATCATTTATCTTAAATCGGACTAAACTATATATGAGAGCTATATCTAAATTTGAACCGATTTTCTCGAAACTTGGCACATATCATTCTGGACCTAATTCAGTACTCTATGCCAAATTTTGTGCAAATCGGAGGATATATAGGAACTTTGGTGCCCCATTTACCCTAAATCGGATGAAAATATATATGGGAGCTATATCTAAATCCGAACCAATTTTCACGAAACTTAGCATACATCATTCTGGACCTAATTCAGTACTCTATGCCAAATTTCGTGCAAATCGAATGATATATAGGGACTTTGGTGCACCATTTACATAAAATCGGACAAAACTATATATGGGAGCTATATCTAAATCCGAGCCGATTTTCACGAAACTTGGCACACATCATTCTGGACCTAATTCAGTACTCTGTGCCAAATTTCGTGCAAATCGAATGATATATAGGGACTTTGGTGCACCATTTACCTTAAATCGGACGAAAATATATATGGGAGCTATATCTAAATCTGAACCGATTTTCACGAAACTTAGCACACATCATTCTGGACCTAATTCAGTACTCTATGCCAAATTTCGTGCAAATGGAATGATATATAGGAACTTTGGTGCATCATTTACCTTAAATCGGACGAAAATATATATGGGAGCTATATATAAATATGAACCGATTTTCACGAAACTTAACACTCACCGTTCTAGCCTTAACTCAGTACGCTATACCAAATTTCGTGCAAATCGGAGGATATATAGGGACTTTGGTTCACCATTTACCTTAAATCGGACGAAAATGTATATGGGAGCTATATATAAATTTGAACAGATTTTCTCGAAACTTAGCACACATCATTCTGGACCTAATTCAGTACTCTATGCCAAATTTTGTGCAAATCGGAGGATATATAGGAACTTTGGTGCCCCATTTACCTTAAATCGGATGAAAATATATATGGGAGCTATATCTAAATCAGGACCGATTTCCACGAAACTTAGCACACATCATTCTAGACCTAATTCAGTACGCTGTGCCAAATTTCGTGTAAATCGAAAGATATAGAGAAACTTTAATCCCACATTTACCTTAAATCGGATGAAACTATATATGGGAGCTACAACTAAATCTGAACCGATTTTCTCGAAACTTGGCAAACATCATTCTGGACCTAATTTAGTACTATATGCCAAATTTCGTGCAAATCAAAAGATATAGAGGAACATTAGTGTCCCATTTACCTCAAATCGGACGAAAATATATATGGTAGCTATATCGAAATCTGAACCGATTTTCACGAAACTTAGCACATTAGGCGTAATTCAGTAAGCTATACCAAATTTTGTGCACATCGAAAGATATATATATATACCTTAAATCGGACGAAAATATATATGGGAGCTATATCTAAATCTGAACCGATATTTCCCATTTTCAATAGGGTTCGTCCTTGGGACAAATCAATGAGCTGTGTCAAATTTCATGCAATTCGAATCATAAATGCGACCTGTACTTTGTTCATAATTTAACATGGACAAGCCTTGGATATCCCTTGAAAATAATTTTTTTTAAAAAATACTCGCCTTTTGGTAGGCCCCTAAAATATATTTTTAGAAAATCCACGCCTTTTTTATTTTTTGTTGTTTTTATGTTTTATTACATTGTACTAATTTCACACACACTTGACATGTTATCTTTGCCAGCTCATTCAGCTCATATCAGCCCATTTGTGTAGATAATTGATTTATAAGCGTTATCGGCCCAACCAGCGCAAGACCACAGCTTCGTAGGGCATTAAATAAAAGCGGCCACTCAAATTTGCCTTATCGCTACAAATAAAAGTAATAAAATAAACAAAACCAAAAAGAAAAAGAAAACAACAATAACAACAAAAAATAATTACAAAAAAATCATTCCAAATTCTACCGCACTTCATACATACCCAATCGAGCGTGGTGAATGTGGACTCACTAGGGCATATTCATAGCTACGATTATTCAGATTTTCCACATATTCCATTTTGTTGCCCATATTAATAAGGACCATATATTCCTCTTGATCTGGAACAGCTCGCACAATTTGGAGAACCTGTTGCGACAGGGCCTTATAAGAGAAACCTCCCTTCTCTTTGAAATTGCGAAAAGCTGCTGTGTGTTTAAGTTTTTGTAGACCCTTGAAAATATTCAAAGTACTGCGTGCGACCATACGTTCCGTTTCGACATTATAGGTCTTGTAATCATCGGCAATGGGTAGCCAGGTTGAGGGTCCCTTAGAAAAACCAGCATTTGGCAAAGGTTCCCATTGCATGGGGGTACGCTCGGGATCACGATTATCACAGGAGATTGCGGTGCATTCGGTAGGAACATTGGCCATACCAATTTCCTCGCCATAGTAGGTAACGGAGGCACCCGGCATGGTGTTAACAATAATATTTAGCAAATCCACCTTATGACGTCCCATACGATCGGCGACACGACCATTGTCATGATTACCCACAACCCAATTGGCTGTTTGATGATTTTTCCACATTGTGTCCATCCAATAGTTGGCGGAGTTTACCACATCTTGAGCCGTTGAGAAGCCATTCAAATACATCAGGTTGAAATTCATGGGTAAATGGGCTCCGGAATGGGTGCCATTGCCGAAGTAAAGGCTCAAAGTTTCCACAGAGGAATAGGCCTCGGCCAAGAGGATTCTGAAAAAGGGCGAAAAGTAAAAAAATTACAAGAAGAAGCAAATGGCGCCCAACGTGAACAAAAAAAAATACTTTTTAAAAATCGACCCCTTAGGGTGGATTTGAAAAACTATTTTTTTTTTAAATCCACGCCTTAGGGTGGACTTGAAAAAATATTTTTTTAAATCCACGCCTTAGGGTGGACTTGAAAAAATATTTTTTTAAATCCACGCCTTAGGGTGGACTTGAAAAAATATTTTTTTTAAATCCACGCCTTAGGGTGGACTTGAAAAAATATTTTTTTAAAAAATCCAAGCATTAGGGAGGACTTGAAAAAATATTTTTTTAAAAAATCCAAGCCTTAGGGTGGACTTGAAAAAATTTTTTTTTAAAAAATCCACGCATTAGGCTGGACTTGAAAAAATATTTTTTTAAAAAATCCACGCCTTAGGCTGGACTTGAAAAAATATTTTTTTAAAAATCCACGCCTTAGGTTGGACTTGAAAAAATATTCTTTAAAAAATCCACGCCTTAGGTTGGACTTGAAAAAATATTTTTTTAAAAATCCACGCCTTGCTGTGGCCTCTTGAAAAAATATTTTTTTTTTAAAAATCCACGCCTTCGGCTGGACTTGAAAAAATATTTTTTTAAAAATACACGCCTTAGGTTGGACTTGAAAAAATCCACGCCTTAGGTTGGACTTGAAAAAATATTCTTTAAGAAATCCACGCCTTAGGTTGGACTTGAAAAAATATTCTTTAAAAAATCCACGCCTTAGGTTGGACTTGAAAAAATATTCTTTAAAAAATCCACGCCTTAGGTTGGACTTGAAAAAATATTCTTTAAAAAATCCACGCCTTAGGTTGGACTTGAAAAAATATTCTTTAAAAAATCCACGCCTTAGGTTGGACTTGAAAAAATATTCTTTAAAAAATCCACGCCTTAGGATGGACTTGAAAAAATATTCTTTAAAAAATCCACGCCTTAGGTTGGACTTGAAAAAATATTCTTTAAAAAATCCACGCCTTAGGTTGGACTTGAAAAAATATTCTTTAAAAAATCCACGCCTTAGGATGGACTTGAAAAAATATTCTTTAAAAAATCCACGCCTTAGGTTGGACTTGAAAAAATATTCTTTAAAAAATCCACGCCTTAGGATGGACTTGAAAAAATATTCTTTAATAAATCCACGCCTTAGGTTGGACTTGAAAAAATATTCTTAAAAAAAATCCACGCCTTAGGTTGGACTTGAAAAAATATTCTTTAAAAAATCCACGCCTTAGGTTGGACTTGAAAAAATATTCTTTAAAAAATCCACGCCTTAGGATGGACTTCAAAAAATATTCTTTAAAAAATCCACGCCTTAGGTTGGACTTGAAAAAATCCACGCCTTAGGTTGGACTTGAAAAAATATTCTTTAAAAAATCCACGCCTTAGGTTGGACTTGAAAAAATATTCTTTAAAAAATCCACGCCTTAGGATGGACTTCAAAAAATATTCTTTAAAAAATCCACGCCTTAGGTTGGACTTGAAAAAATCCACGCCTTAGGTTGGACTTGAAAAAATATTCTTTAAAAAATCCACGCCTTAGGTTGGACTTGAAAAAATATTCTTTAAAAAATCCACGCCTTAGGTTGGACTTGAAAAAATATTCTTTAAAAAATCCACGCCTTAGGTTGGACTTGAAAAAATATTCTTTAAAAAATCCACGCCTTAGGTTGGACTTGAAAAAATATTCTTTAAAAAATCCACGCCTTAGGTTGGACTTGAAAAAATATTCTTTAAAAAATCCACGCCTTAGGTTGGACTTGAAAAAATATTCTTTAAAAAATCCACGCCTTAGGTTGGACTTGAAAAAATATTCTTTAAAAAATCCACGCCTTAGGTTGGACTTGAAAAAATATTCTTTAAAAAATCCACGCCTTAGGTTGGACTTGAAAAAATATTCTTTAAAAAATCCACGCCTTAGGTTGGACTTGAAAAAATATTCTTTAAAAAATCCACGCCTAGGGTGGACTTGAAATTTTTTTTAAAAAAATCCACGACTTAGGGCGGACTTGAAAAATTATTTTTTTTTTTTAATCTTCGCCTTAGGGTGGACTTGAAAAACTATTTTTTTTTTAAATACACGCCTTAGGGTGAAATTTAAAAATTAATTTTTAAAAATTCCCAGTATTTCCCCTTACCTGGTATCTCCACCATTCTTCGCCTGATATGCATCCAAAAATTCCCTCCATTCATATAACAGTTCGACGGTGGGATATTGATCCTTAGTATAAATATGATCATGATAATCATAACTATTGGGGTCAGAGGACCAACCCGATAAAGGTTCATCAGGATATGTACCATCATCGTTACGCTTTTCGAAAATATGAGGCACAGCATCGATGCGGAAACCATCAACACCACGATCCAACCAATATTCCAATACACCCAACATGTGTTGTCTCACCAAAGGATTGGAAAAATTCAAATCGGGTTGCTTATCCTGGAATTGATGTAAATAGAATTGTTGGCGCTCGGCATTCCAGGTCCATTGGGAGCCACCAAAGACGGAAATCTGAAAAATGAGAATTTTTTGATTAAACAATTTATTTATTTTGGAAAGAGAGAGCTTAATATCTTACCCAATTACTTGGCGGCAGCCGCTTCGAATTATCCTCCGGATCCACCTTACCATCATCCCACACATAGAAATCCTCAAACCCCACCTCCCTTCTTATGGATTTTTGAAACCATTCACATTCGTCGCTAGAATGATTCGGCACAAAATCCAAAATAATTTTCACTCCCAACTGCTTGGCCTTGGCGATCATGGCATCAAAATCTTCCAAAGTACCAAAAATGGGATCGATACGAGTAAAATTCGAAATATCATAACCGAAATCCGACATCGGCGATTCGAACACCGGTGACAACCAGGTGGCCGTAATACCAATTTCTTTTAAATATTCCAAACGTGATGTAATACCATTCAGATCACCCACACCATCGCCATCACTATCCTGAAAGGAACGAGGATAGATCTGATACAATGAAGCCCCTTCCCACCAATCGACTTTGGCTTCGATGGCCACGGAAGCCAAAACCAGGAGAACTAAAGTCACTATTCTGTACCTCATCATTGATGTCAACTGACTGAACAACTGGCTTCAGGGTGAAATCATTCGACTTTCGAAATAAAAAATTCTTTATCGGATTTTTTGTTATAATTTGAAATTGATTACCACATTAATTGGAGGTGATAATGAGGGTTCGAGATAGACCAGAACTATGCTGTATTGGGTTAATAGGGGGAATGTAATCTTTATGGAACTATAATCAAAATAGCCATTTGGTTAGGTTTTCGATATTATTTTTTGCCTTTAAGATAAAAATTATTTCAACTTGGGATATACACGGCGAAAAAAATGGACCAGCGGGCATTTAAAGCCCACCAAAGCCGAGGATTTTTTTAAAGTCCACCCAAAGGCGTGATTTTATATAAAATTAATTTTTAAGGTCCAGCCAAAGGCATGGATTTTTTAAATTAGTTTTTAAGGGTTTAGAAAAAATGTTGAGCTCTACATCAAGGGGCGCAGACTAATTAAAAATATTTTTTTAATCCACACTTTCCTACTTCTTAGCTGTTGTCAAGCTCTAAACATTACTTAATGATCTCCTGAATAAAACACCTGCTTAAATATTATTGCTATAAAATTGAAGATAAATACAAATTACGTACATCAATTTAAAATACATTGTCTATTGACCACTTGCAAATATTTGCCATGTGTTTACCCAGTGATCAACACCTATCAAATGAATGATTTCAATGTTTTCAATTTACAATAATTGTAAATATTTATTTTATATAAAAAAGATAAAATTCAATTGAACTTGAGTTACTATGATTGCGTTGAGAAACAATTGTAGATGTTTTGAAAATTCTTTCAAAACAAATGTTAACAAGGTTTCAACTCCAATAAACAAGTCAATATTTGAGGTTATATAGAAGATTTCCTCATGACAACAAAATATTAAACCCAGTGAGCGGAGCGGTCGGAAGAGACCGACCATGCGATACCCTATACAACCACCACGGAACTCTAACTTTCTTCTTATGTTTATTTCGAACCTGGGCAATATTTCGTGATATTTTCACTCTCTAGAACGATTAGAGATCAACAGCGCCACTTCCTCACACTGACATATACGAATATTCCCAATATTCAGTACAGCCCTTCTAATTACTTGTCCAGATTCCCTTCGCCGTGGCTTGTATTGTGATGGTAATCGAAAAACACAAAAAAATTAGCTTTCGGTCCACTTCATCCCAAATTTTGTATGTGATCATCACCGAAAATTATTGGCGTTGTCCTTGACCATAACTGGAACCTTATGCAAAATGTCTATGCGATCAGCGCTATATTTCCGTACTCTAGAGTGGTAATGATTTACTAAATAATATCTGAATACATAAGCACCTATAAATATGTAAGTGTAACTCTCACATCCGAGTACATACGACAATATAATTGGTATCAATTTAAGGGAACCCCACCCATTCTCGATTTTAATTTTTCAAGATTTTCAATGGGCTGGTAAATCAGTACCAATGCTTGTTAAGGTTTGTAACTTTGCACATATATAATTGAAGATTTAAAAGAGAAGAAAAATAATTTACAAAAAATTGTTGTTATTGTTTTGTTGTTGTTTTTTGTAATTAATGAAAAGTCCTTATTTTTGATGGCGGGCATGATAACTCCTCACTGGAACATCGGAATCCGAAAATTCCAACGGTGTTAGAAAGAGTGCGTGTCTGGCTCTCGTATGAACTAGGATTATTGACTTCGCTCTAAAATTAACAAAATGACGGACCTTTGAAAAATATTTTTGGAAAATCGCAGATTTTTGACCAAAAACCAAGTTAAAAAATAAGGAAGATCTTCACCGATTGGCTTTATCTTAGTTCATACGAGAGCTATACACTCCCAGAGAAACGTTGCAAAATTTGGAACCGATTGGATTATTAGTTTTTGAGTTATCGTGCCCGCCATTCGCAAAAAATGTTTAGAGAAAAACGCGTTTAAAGTTTGAGAAGCCCGTCAGCCGTCACTTGATGCTGACACAATTAATCGGCTATATCTTCAAGAGTTATTGAGATTTTCACATGAAATTTTGTGAGACATTGTTTAATCAGTGTAGATTCGAATTATATCAACAAAAATTTTGACTCCGAGAATGGGGGGTCCCCTTAAAGGCCAACCACTCTTCTTGTATATATTATCAACATCTCGGGCCTCGTCCTCTACAGGTAAATGTATATGCTATATAATACAAATTTTGTAATTTTTCACACAAAAGTCAGGGTCCATTTGACCCGCTAAATATTGACCGATCTTTATCAAAACAGGCATGCTTATTTTTTGGCCCGACCCCCTTCTCCATGAAAAAATCGCGATGTTTGGCCAAAAATTAAGTTTTTGGTCCATTTCATATTAACCGATATTTACCAACCCAATAGGGGTCTTCATTAGCCTGAACCCATCCTACATGAAAATTTTCGTGAAGATTGATCCATAATTGTTTACAAATTATAATGGGCAGACGGACGAACGGACACACATCGATCGACTCAGCTAGTCAAGATATGACGATCGGTATATTTAAAGGTGGGTCTAGGATCAATATTTCGCGGCGTTATAAACTCTTGGGGCTGCACAAAGCTACAAGTTAACGACTTGATAAAGACTCTAAAATATATTTTTAAAAAGTCCACGCCTAAGGTTTCTTCCTAAAAAATATATTTAAAATCCACGTCTATGGTTTCACATTAAAAAATCCATGCCAAAGTATTAAACCTAAAAAATGTTTTGAAAAACTCCTCGGCTAAGGTTCCAACTTCGAGAAATAATTAAAAAAAAAAAATCCTGGCCTTTAGTCCATCTGTAGAGACTTCCTGGACTTTAGCTCGTCTATAGAGACTCCTAGGTCTTCAGCTCGTCTTTAGAGGCACTCTGGCTTTCATCTTGTCTGTAGAGACTCCCTGACCTTCAACTTCCCTACAGATACTCTATATAGGCTCTATGGCCTTCAGTTTGTCTGTAGAGCCTCCCTGGCCTTAATGTCGTCTATAAAAAAACTCAGTGACCTCAGTGAAAAGACCACGCCTAGGTTTCTTCCTAAAAATTTATTTAAAATCCACGTCTATGGTTTCACCTTAAAAAAATCCATGCCTAAGTATCAAACCTAAAAAATCTTTTGAAAAACTCCTCGGCTAAGGTTCCAACATCGAAAAATAGTTTTATAAAATCCTGGCCTTTAGTCCATCGTCGTTAAGGTCTTCAGCTCGTCTTTAGAGGCACTCTGGTTTTCATCTTGTCTCCCTGGCCTTCAACTCTCCTATAGATACTCTATATAGGCTCTATGGCCTTCAGTTTGTCTGGCCTTCACGTCATCTATAAAAAAACTCCCTGACCTTCAGCTTGTCTATAGAGACTCCCTGAACTTTAGCTCGTCGATAGAGACTTCGTGGCCTTCAGCTCGTCCACCAGAACTCTATGACATTTCGTCTATAGAGACTCCAAGGTCTTCAGCTCGTCGATTGAGGCTTTCTGGCCGCTAACACGTATGTAGAGATTCCCTAGCGTTCAGATCAGCCCTTCCGCTTGCCTACAGATTCTCTGGCCTTCAGGCCATATATAGAGACCATCTGGTCTATAGATGCTGCCTGGTATTCAGCTCATCTACAGAGGCTCTCTCAACCTCAACCCGTCTTTAGAGACTCCCTCTCCATCAAGTCGTCTATAGAAACCCCTGCCCTTATATTGCTGTAAAGCTAATATGGAATTGGGAAAACAATTCATTAAAACAGTCGATCAAAATGTTTGCTGGGTAACTACATGAAAATATATTTATTTCGGGTTAGAAATGTTTGTATACAAAATATTGAATGATTTTTTTTTTTTTTTTTTTTTTTTGGATGTTTTAGATCAAGCGTAAGACATAGCCCACATAGGCCTGGGCAACGAAATTTTCACTGTCAACAACTTGTCTAAATTTAAAAGAAAAAAAGAATAATTTAAAGAAAAAAAAATAAAAAATCTGCATACTCCAACTTACCCTGGTTCTAGGCCCGATTGCAAAGAGCTAACCGAGACCTCAACCTGCTGGCCAACCTTTTTAGAAAATTCACTCAAATTCAATGGCACATCAACATCACCAATATTTAGGACAACCAAAAAGGAGTCATCATTGCGGGAAGGGGGATTTCTGTAAAAAAAATCGATTTTTTAGTAAATTTTATTCGAAGTAAATTTCCTAACTCTCCTTACCTTTCATAAATCAATACATTATCCACGACGACGGGGTCTACACTATGTCCACTAAAGGCTGGCTCCTCACGACGTAATTTATTCACTCGCAGGAAGATTTTCAAATGGCTATTATCGGCATCCAATTGCGCCTGGACATTGTTGTTTTCATAACCCTCTCCGACGGGTAACCAGGTCTTGGCGGCACGACTGAAGCCAGCATTGGCAGAGGAATCCCAACGGAAAGGGGCACGTACGGGATCACGAGTATATTTCTGATAGGTTTCTGGATCGGCATTGCAGCCCTGGGGATCGACGGTATCTTCCCAGGAATATTCAACATCTTCTGCACCATATTCATCGCCCTAGGGAACAAATTTGGAATTCGTAAATAATTGTAGAATTATTTTTAGAAGGGGATTTTTCTGGACTCACATTATAGGTCACCGAAATACCCGGCAATGTCTGCAAGAAAATATTCAACAAATCCTTACGTTGTGGTCCAAACCTCGAAGCCACTCGGCGATTATCATGATTACCCAATACCCAATTGGCATAGACATCATCGGGCATATTGTCCACCCAATGTTTAACATAGTAACGATAATCCTCTGCAGTGCTGTCCTTATTCAAGGCAGCCAACATTTCAAAATTGAATGGAACATGGGAACCATTCCTCTGACCATCACCATACATTTTCATGAGATTCTCAAAACTGGTATAGGCTTCGGTCAATAAAACCTTTGTGGTCGAATTATGTTCCAATTTCCAGATATCAATCACCTGACGCCATTGATAGACCATATCAATACATTCCGGCAAGGAGTTAGTATGAGGATGTTGCAAATGACACCAATCATTGGGATCGGGGCAGGAGGAGGTATCAGCAACCACTGGCTCATCAGGATAGGTACCAGTTGATGGATCGATTTCACTTTCGAATAGGAAAGGCACCGCATCAATGCGGAAACCATCAATACCATGATCCATCCAGAAATTCAAGACATCCTTCATGGCAGCCACTACGTTGGGGTTGCGATAATTCAAATCGGGTTGTTTCACACCGAACTGATGGAGGTAATACTGCTGACGCTGATCGTTCCATTCCCAGGCGGAATATTTAAATTGCGACAACCAATTACTGGGTGGTTCACGTTTACCAGTTTCAGGATTAATTTTACCATCATGCCATACATAGAAGTCACGATAATAGGAATCATTGGCCACCGACTTCTGGAACCATTCATGTTCATCGCTGGTGTGATTGGGTACAAAATCCAAAATCAATTTCAAGCCCACACTGTGAGCCTTCTCAATCAAACGCAACAAATCATCTAAGGAACCATATTCTCCCTGGACCTGATAGTAATCGGAAATATCATAACCAAAGTCAGCCATGGGCGATTTCATAATGGGCGAAAGCCA
>NW_026876467.1:0-19448 GCF_032173495.1 Musca vetustissima | reverse complement strand
AGTTATGGTCGAGGACAACGCCTATAATTTTCGGTGATGGTCAGATAATAATTTTGAAATGAAGTGGACCGAAACGGAAAATATGTCAGTGTGAGGAAGAGGTGCTGTTTACCTCTAATCGGGCAAGAGAGGTACAAATATCACGAAATATTGCCCATATATACATCCGCAGAATGTTAGAGTTCCGTGGTAGTTGAGTAGGGTATCGTATGGTCGGCCCCATCCGACTATACTGCTCCGCTCTCTGGTTTTAAATTGAGTTTTTATGTGCGCTGTTCAAAGGTGTCTCTCTACAATAGCCTATGCCTGCAACTTCGTTAGCGAATATGGAAATTATTTAAAAACCAATTCAGATAATAATTAAAATTTTAGTACTAAAACCCATGTTCCCATGTTCTCTTATAGTACGTACTATTGTATCATTTATTACCAATACGTATTATTGTATCATTGTGCTCTTGTAATACTTATTACCTGAAAGAATCCAAATTTCACATATGGGAAATTACAAAAATCTTTTAAATTCCTTGAAGCTGAGGTTTGCAAGGTTATAACTCGCGAAATATGAACATATTGCATATAATTAAAATGCATTTCTATAAAATGAAGTGTTTTTGTCATAATCTTAAAATAATGGTAATAAATAATAAGTTGCGTGGAAGCTGTGATGGTGGTAATGTAAAAATATGGGTGAAAATGTGTTGAAGCCAAAGAGTTTTTTTGTGTTCCTTCCTGATTTGTGGCTAAACTACACGACGAACGCACATGAGATCAGTGACTAAGTTGCAGAATACCCCATGGACAATATGATTCTAATGTATGGTTTATCGATATAATCAATGGATCCATCCAAAATGGATGCTGACATATTGAAGCCGGATTTTCGGTGTTTTTTGAATTTTTCTTATAATTAGGATGCGCATCCAAATAATGAACTAAACTGATTATAGGATTGTAGAACTCGTGATTTTGCTTCGTTTAGTGTATATCTCATCAATGTGCTCGCCGTAGCTTCTTTGCAATTTGGTTCCAAAGACGTATATTTTGAGTCCAAAATTAAGAAAGTCCATTTAAATTCCGTGGAACCCCGCGTGATTTTAGTTTTTTTACGTGCCGGATCTAATGAGCCCATCCAATGTTCAATTCCGCACAATAAAACGGCGGATATAGGTACCTTGAATGTGGGAAAAACTGCAAAAACTAATTTTGACAAATTCGCGTATATAATCGCGTTTTTCTTCGAGTTGATTTTAAATACATCCATGCTTGTGTTATCATATTCGCGAATCTGTGTGAAAATAGGTCAAAAATATATCGATACGCGAATAATATGCGTATTTTATCCAAAATCGATTGTGGAGGCACATTCGCGGTTCTTCACCGATCTATTTAAAATAGGTGTCCTTTTGTGTATTTTCAGAGGAGATTACTAAAATCGGATGCGCATACAAATCGTATGCACGTTGCGTCATTTTTAGCCATTTTTAGAGTTTTTGCATAGTAATGTGCATCGAGCGGCACACTTTTGCCGCTAAATGAAATATCGAAAGATTCATAATTATTGGAAGAAATTGATTCGATTTACACGAAAACCGCATGTGCAACAACTGATTTCCACGAATACGCGAATTGCATGCTTTTCAATATTGATCATTTTTATGTATTGTAAGTGCAATATATTTAATCATTTTTAACGTCGAAACTCTTATCAGATGAATCTACCGATATTTAACAATCATGCAAATGAATTTGCAGAAGAAAGCGTCATATATTTTAGAAGATTAAGGCAAAACCATATTCCCTTAACCACACTAAAAAATTGAAAATTCAAAAAAAGTTCTGTCTTAATTAAAAAATTAATTTATTTTATTTTCAGATATCCTTATGCTTCTTATTGTTTTTTTTTTCTCGAATATTGTACCGTATTTAAATGTGATTTGACAAGTATGCAAAGAAAACAAATGTGCTTATCCATTTGTGAAGAAATTCGCGAATTACAACAAAAAGGAATCAATTTAATATATATTTTAAATACAAGATTTAAAACTGCTATAACTTTTGTGCGCAGGATCCGAATTTGTGAACGCGAACAGATTTCGAATCAGCATATTTTTCTTAACCTATGTACCAAAAATCATAAATGTGCTCGCAAAAGAAATTTTCAATTTTTTTTAATGGAATTTTAAAAGAATTTTGTAATTTCCCATATAGGTGTACCCAAACCCAAATTTTGTACAAGTTAGTACAAATTAATATAAATTTCCAAAACTACCTACCTAAACAAGCAAAAGTACGAATTTCCAAAACTACAAATGTCAGGATTCCAGCTCGATTGGTTCAACTAAATCAAATTCTATCATATTTAGTACAATTTAGTATACATAAGTACAAACTTCCGTTACTACCTTCATCATGCAATCCAATGGAAATCTTATTATCTAACTTCAGAATTCCAGCTCTATCGGTTCACTCTTAATCCAAATTGTACCAGATATAGTGCCATTAAGTACATAAAACTACGAATTTTCAAAGTTATTTACATACCTCAATTCCACACTCCAACAGTAATATAAATTGCAGCTCTATCGGTTCATCTAAATCCAAATTCTATCCACTTTAGTACTTTTCGTAAGTACAAATTTCCGAAACTACCTACATATCCCAATC
This sequence comes from Musca vetustissima, assembly GCF_032173495.1. NCBI lineage: Eukaryota > Metazoa > Arthropoda > Insecta > Diptera > Muscidae > Musca > Musca vetustissima. Next base: position 16,781 of record NW_026876467.1, on the reverse strand, counting down.
CCACACCCCAACAGGAATTTTAACTCCAAAATTTAGGATTATAGCTCTATCGGTTCTTCCAAAATTCAAATTGTATCAAATTTATCAAGTACGAATTTCGCAAACTACCAACATACCTCAATTCTATAATGCAGTTGTAATCTTAATTTTAAATGTCAGTGTTCCAGCTCTACCGGTTCACCTAAATCCAAATTGTACAAATTTAGTACACATTGTACCAAATTTAGTACCGTTAAGTACTTTTCGTATCCTACTTCTCATTCTTGATAGCAGGGGGAAATCAGCTTTATTTATTAACATATCCGTAGCCCTATCTGTATGTGTAACTCCACTAAATTTCACATTGGCGAAAAACTATTTAAACAAGTTGTTGTTGTAGAGACAAAACACATGTTATGGGTTATTGATTGTCTGGTTCTGTATCCTCTATCTCCAAATTCAAAAATGTTGCCAATTGAATAGGTTTTGTGTCTATAGTGGCCTGATCCCCTTCTGCATGGAAAATTTCACGATGTTCGGGCCATTATTGCGGCCTCTGGAGCGATCAGAAAAACCGACAAACATTTAGTATTTGGTCCATTTCATCCCCTGAATATTAACCGATCCTTCCCGAAAACAATAGGGATCTTCATTGGCCAGAACCCATCCTACATGCAAAATTTCGTGAAGATTGGTCCATAACTGTGGCCTGTATCGTGTTTACAAATTATAATGGACAGACGGACGCAAAGAAAATACATTTTTACATTTTACATTTTATGTATTTCAATAGTCATGGAAATAATTAATTTTTTTCTAAGTAACCCCAAATCACATTCGTACATTATACAATTTAAACTTTCGCCCACACACAAACATCATCTCAGACGAATTTCTTTTCACATCAATCACTACGAAAAATGTCAATAGCAAAACCAAAAGAAATGAAAATATTTTACAAATCTAATATAAATTCGATAGAAATTTCAATCCTATCAGACTTGGAATTTAAAACAACATTAAAACGATAGGGTGTCGTGTTCGAGCATAGATATTTGGCATGTACTAACATATGTATGGCAAAATGTTTTTAATGGTAAACAAACCAATGTCTTTACAAATATCCAATAGAAATATCAAACGAAACCAATAAACTCGACGTAGCATTTACACACATACGATGTATATGTATAAATATCTGCCGAAAAAATATTGATTTATTTTTCCCCAACCTAATATATTATGTAGATATACGAGTAAGAAATGAAATCTGTCCAATAATTTGAGAAATTTTAGATTTCATTGAATCATTAATATAGCAATTTTTTGAGTTAATATCGTATTAAATAACTTTTACGAAAAGTTGAAAATATATTTTAGAGAATAATAAAATTTTGTTCATGAAAATCTTCCGACTATATTCTTCAACATAATTAATATACGTGGTGTGTTGTTGTGAGATTTCTAAAGTTATTGAAAATGGGTACTATTTAATGCTATAAATTTACGGTGCCATAGCACTCACATATTCTGAGACGATTGAAAACATATTACCTCTGAAGGTCCCCTTTTTGGTATAGCCTCATCGAACTTTACCTTCTTAATAGCAGTAATTTGAAGAGCTTTTTAGTTTAATGTCAAAAGGTCCTAACCGTTTTTGGTTTACATCGTTAACGTTTTTAACACTTATTTTTATACTCTTCACCACACTGTGGTATAGGGTATTATGCCTTTGTGCGTATGTTTGTAACGGGCAAAAGGAAACGAGATAGACACATGGTTCCTTTTGAGAATATGCATAGAATCACTTTCTGAGTCGATTTATGCATGTCCGTCCGTCTGTCTGTCCATGTTAAATTGTAAACAAAGTACAGGTCGCATTTCTGATCCGAATTGGATGAAATTTGGCACAGGTCACTTATATGGCCCAAGTTTCGTACATATATAGTTTCGTCCGATTTAATGTAAATGGTCCCTATATATCCTTCAATTTGCACGAAATTTGGTACAGCGTACTAAATTAGGTCTAGAATGATGTGTGTTAAGTTTCCTGGAAATTGGTCCAGATATAGATATAGCTCCCATATATATATATATATATATTCGACCGATTTGATGTAAATGGTGTACCAAAGCCCCTATATATATCATTCGATTGAATTAGGTCAATAACGATGTACCTTAAGTTTCCTGGAAATCAGTTCAGATTAAGATATAGCTCCCATATATATTTTCGTCCGATTTAATGTAAATGGTACACCAAAGTCCCTATATAACTTCCGATTTACACGAAATTTGGCATAGCGTACTAAATAAATTCTAGAATTATGTGTGCTAGGTTTCGTGGAAATCGGTTCAAATTTAGATTTATCTCCCATATATATTTTCGTCCGATTTAATGTAAATGGTACACCAAAGTCCCTATATAACTTTCGATAAATGATGTGTGTTAAGCTTCCTGAAAATCGATCAAGATTTAGATATAGCTCCCATTTTTATTTTCGTCCGATTTTACACAACATTGACACAAAATTTTGCACAACGATTTGAAATTAGTATAACCTAGAAATTAGATATAAATTCTGCACCGATTTCCCTAGGTGGGTCCGATTGGCACAAAATTTTGCACAACGTACGGAACATAATATAACATAAAGTGTGATAAGTTTTGTTGAAATCGGTTCAGATTTAGATATAGCTCCTAGATATAGTTTCGTCCGATTGCTACAAAATTTTGCACAGCGTACTGGAATTAATATTGCCTAACGTTTGCCAAGTTTTGTAGGAATCGGTTTCAATTTAGATATAGCTCCCATATATAGTTTCGTCCGATTTTAGTTAAATGATACACCAAAGACCCACCATTAGACCGATTGACACAAAATTTTGCACAACGTACTGAAGTTAATATAACCTAGCATGTGGAAGTTGTTGTTGAAATCAGTTCAAATTTGGATAGAACTACCATATATATTTTCTCCCGATTTTAAGTAAATGATGTAGCAGAACTCAAAACCTGTGACAAGTTTCGATGAAATCGGTTAAGATTTCGATATAGTTTTTACATATATTTTCGTTTTATTTTAAGTAAATGGTACACCAAACTCCTCATGTTTATCAGATATTTATTCAAATAATCAAAGGGTGTCCGATTGATATTTGCATTAAATTGATTTACATAATTGTATCCCGTTGTAAGAAGCAACTCTATCTCTGACCAAATAAAAAATTTAGTATAGGTTGCAGAAAGATATGTTTTTGGGCCCCATTTCATTTAACTGGCGCTTCAAAAATGCGACGTCTGTTAGGATTCATCTGTTGAATATACCCAAAGTGGTGAAGGGTATCATATAGTCGGCCCCGTCAGACTTTACTACTATCCTTACTGGCTTTTATTTTACTTACTGCCAATCACACTTTCTTCCCATACTTATTGTGTATCGCAATGTAAACACGGATGACTTTACAATACAGAAATTACTTTGAAATTAAATTGAAAATATTAATTTTTTTATTAATTTTTCCCTACTTATCTGATAACCTCGTACCTTCAAAAGGAAATATATTTGTGTTTGCTATTTGGGTCACGTCTTCGAAATTGTTTTGTTATTTTAGAGAAAAGGAACAACTTTCTAAAATTGATTTTATTTGCACGTCTGAATGTTTTTCTCAATAAATTATTTAAGTTTATTATATTTTTTAGGAATAGTAAATTAAGGTAGGCGAAATCAAATCTAATAAACAGATACGCACATATATTTGCATGTAACCCAAAACAATTTGTAGAAAATGTATGTATGTATGAAACAAACATCGATAACTAATAAAAAAAAAAACATATTTCTGAATTCCATTAAAAAATGCTGTTCCATATATGGAGTTTGTAAAATAGTTAGAGAAAATATGTTTTGGTTGAAGCTAAATTTTAATGCTGGAGTAAAAGCAATATTCTTAAAAGTTGCGATTTGGTTTTCTTGTCGATTAACCATGAAGAGATTTGGTTTGCTAAGAACATTTAATAATATGGCGTAATCCTAGTGCCAAATTTCTGAGGTCCTGCTCTATTCGTCCATTCATCTTCATCAAGGTTAAACCTTAAACCTTACTTTTTCATCACATTGGAAACATATATGGGAGCTTTACCTAAATCCTAATAGTTATCGATTAATTTTTTGACAAAACACACGTCATTGTGGCCTGAGTTCAATACGCTATGCAAAATTTCGTGTAAATTTCTTCTACAAAAATGGAATTAAGCTAAAACACTTGTACAGAAATATTTGTTTTAATTCCCAGAAATCAATTATAGGATTGTTGTATTCGCGAATCCGATTACTTTGAAATATATTTTGTGAACATTTTGTGCGATCAAATTTCAAAAAAAGTAAACTAGTTTATTTTTCGGATAAAATAAAAATTTCTAAGCGTACTAGGCGGCGGGAACTAGCCTGCAAAAAACTCGAAATTTGGCGGAAAATTATTTTTTACATTTAACAAAATTTTAAAAACTTCAGTCGAAAGAGAGGTGTACCCTATTTATCTTAAAAATAGTATGAGTTACTTCATTTATGGTTCGTAATAGACCGTATTGAAATAGGTATAGATCGATGTATTTTTTAGGGTGTACACCGAAATTGGATGCGAGTTAAAGGGGTTTGGACTTTCTTGAAATCATTTAGGATTTACGAGTTTTTGGGCACTTCAATGCAACGTGTACTACATTAGCCAAATCAAGAATTTCGCTAATTCGCAACATTTTATAAAGAAATACAGACTACTTTTAAATTTTTTTTCATTTGAATTAAAGCGAGCATTTAAAAATATTAACTGCATGTAGACTGTTGTCTTTTTATATATTGCAATATGTTTTTTAATTTTTTTCGTTATTAACTTCAGAAGGTTTGTTCATCGTTAAGTATTTTTATTAATTTATAGCAAGTTCGTTATAACCGAATTAAAATTAAAAATATTTGTATGAAAAATATGTTTTAAAACTTCGGGACCAGTGGGTCGATTCACTATCAAAATTAAGTAATTCTCAAATCGATAAAATATTATAACGACAAAATAAACAATATTTTAATTCTATAACAGTTTTTAGCAACAATTGTTAAAAATGTTGTTAATAAACAACAGCAAAAAATTCGAAGTTAACTTATAGACAAATATTCTTTAATATTGAAAATGCCTTGTTTTGTTCAAAATTTGTATGTATTTTGTTTTCAAAATGTTCAAAGTTAAAAGCTTTTTGAAAGTTTATCGACAATTTGTCTACATTTTTACAGAATAACATTTTCGATACTGCAAGCGATTTTATGTGTAGACAAAATTGTCGATTGTCGGATAGTTATAAGTTACTGAATCGACCTACAGGAAATGTGTTCACTATAAAAAAAGTTCGTTATAACCGGTGTTCGTTATATATCTAAAACTGATGTGATTTTTACCCGTCACTCTGTGCTCACTGTGGTGCGTTATAAAACATTTTGTGTTTATCAGACAAACATTGGGGCATTGATAGTATACCAATGCCCCATATCTACTTTCATTTTGTATGTTACAAACATATGGACAAATACATAATACCCCGTAATTGTGGTTCCAGTCGATTATCGTGAAATAACATATCTTGTCAACTACGATAACTGTGTTCACTCCAAAAATAGACTACTAAATATGTACTATTGTTTAAAATATTTAGTGATGATCTTTAAACTGAATGCTGTAATCCATGTTTGTGAATCTTTAAGTCGCACATTATGTTAACATTTTAGAAAGCCAAAACCACAAACCTTTAGCACGAATCACGAATGTCAATAATTTTCCACATTTACTCCAAAGCCACTTATTTACTCTTATTTACTCCTTAGCCACTTGGAATGCGGATGACCAGCAAAATTTGTAAGTATGTGCTCAAACATAGTTGTATGTTTTGTGTCACCCAACCACCCTTGGCATTCATAAGCTGGCAGCTATGGTATGAAATGAAAATGGAAGTGATTTCGGCAACCAAAGTTTATGTTGGGTCACTAAATATTGGCAACCATTCGCAACAACATTTTGTTCACAATTTGTTAAAATGTCACCACATACCACAAACTGTCAGCAACAGAGCCGTCGGCATCATCACATTCATTTTATGAAGTATTCAAATATTTCAACGCCACATATAGGAACATTTTGCCAAATAAAATGGTGGTTGACTGAAAAATCACTAGTCACTTTATTTTAATTTAAAAAAATGTATTAATAGTCCCCCGACGAAGTCCAGTAATGAAAAATAATGTAGGGAAATTAATTCCAATGAATCTAAAAAAAAAAACTGAAACTGCAAGTCACTTTTTTTAATTTTAAACATTTATTTTTAGTCTGGAATGGAATGCGAAACAATGAAGAATAATGGAATGAAATTAATTTCAACGAATATTAAAAACTGAAAACATTGCAGGGTTCATTAACATGAATCTTTATTTTAAATCGAAAGGAAGGAAAAATATAAAATGGAAAAATAAAAAAATTAATAAAAGAAGTTATTCGCGTTTCAAATTGAAGATACATGAAACTACGTTTTACTCAACATTTACCGTTATAAAACTAATTTTCAAAGTGACCCAGAACAACCAAACGTATTTTTGTGTTCCAGGGACTCCAACTAAACAAATTTGGTACATTACAACCCCTGAATAATTTTCGTGTCGCACAGTGTTATTGGAGTGTAGGATTAGAGTATGTAGGAAATTTTGAAAATTAGTACTAATGTGTACAATACGGTTTCAAATTTGGATGAACCGATTGAATCTTAAAATTTGAACTTATGATCACAGTTGGGGTGTAGGTTTGGATTTGTAGAAAGTTTTGGATATTCGTAATAATGTGTACTAAATTTGGTACAATTTAAATTTTAGGTGAACCAATAGAACTGGAAACCTCGAAATTTGGAAATAAGGTTACTGTTGGAGTGTAGGATTGGGGTATGTAGGAACATTTTGGAAATGTCTACTAATCTGTACTAAATGGCACCAAATTAGGTACAATTTGGATTAAGATTTAACCGATAGATTGCATGATGTAGGTAGTAATGGAAATTGTACTTATGTGTACTAAATTTGATACAAATTAGATTTAGGTGGACCGATAGAATCCTGAAATTTAGAATTAAGATTGAGGTAGGTAGAAGTTTTGGAAATTCGTACATATGGTTGTTAAAGTAGGTACTTATGGAAATTTATATTAAGGTGTACAAACTGGTACTAAATTTGGATTTGGGTGAACCTTTGTTTGAAATTTGGATTTTTTCAAAATGAGTTTCACAAGAGTGCGGTCAGGATTGGTCTGTAGGGTTGAGATATGGAAGTAATTTTGGAAATACGTACTATATAAGAACCTAAGTATTTAATTGTTCTAGAATTATAATAATGGTCGGTATTGGGTTTTAAATAGCAGACATATGCTAATTTACTAATAATTTATTAACACCAAAAAATTTCTCGCGAAAGGAGAGAAAATCCAAGGATTTACGAAGTTCTATCATTTATAATAATATAGAATATCGAGAACATTGTTTTATATGCTTAGGATATTGTTCCATGATGTAATTGTTTAAATGTGTATTCATTGTTTCATAAAAGCGAAATAAACAAAGAAATACTTTATTAAAAGTTGCACTATCTTCAAATAAGAACATTATTCATAATGATGTTACCCATGCTATGATGTGATAATCATATCATTTCTGGGAAAAATTAAACGATTCCAATTTTCGGTTTATAAAAAGGCACAAATGATTATGTACTTACTTAGCTGGCTTGTGAACTTTCGAACCATAAGCCGAGCTTAAAAAAGATTTCCAGGAGCGTCTGTCTTTTGCGCAGTTTTTCCAATTTGAAAGACCATCTTCGGCAATGATATCTTCCACTAGATCTTTCCATCTTATTCGTGGCCTTCCCCTTCTACGTGAACCATCAGCTGGTTCGCTTTTATATGCCTTCTGGGATGGGGCATCTTCATCCATTCTCACGACATGACCTAGCCAACATAGTGCTGCAGCTCAATACGTCTAACAATGTGATGTCCGAGAAATAGCTGGTACAACTTATGGTTCATTCTACAGCGATATTCACCATCAACGCAGATCGGCCCGTAGATCTTTCGGAGAATTTTTCTCTCAAACACTCCAAGAGCTTTCTCATCTGCTTGCGTAAGTACCCATGCTTCAGATCTATATAACAGCACGGATAGTACCAGCGTCTTGTAGAGTGTGAGTTTGGTCTGGCGGGAGGTGGCCTTGCTTTTGAGTTGTTTGCTCAGACCATAGCAGCATCTGTTGGCCATCACTATCCTTCTCCAAATTTCACAACTCATGCCATTCGTTTTATTTATGGCGGTACCAAGGTATATAAAATCTTTGACTACCTCCAAGCTGCAGTTCTCAAGTTCCACAGTTAGTCCGAATCTACCGGACGTCTTCCGGGTTGATACCATCAGCTTGGTCTTCTCGCTGTTTACTGCCAGACCCACTTTGGCAGACTCCTTTTCAATTTGTTGAAAGGTGGCTGTTACTGCTTTCAGTGTTAGACCCATTATGTCGATGTCATCGTCGTAGGCGAGTAACATGTGATTTTGGTGTACAGAGTGTCATTTCTCTTCACTTTTGCCTCTCCTATGACCTTTTCCAGCAGAATGTTAAAAAGGTCACACGACAAACTGTAACCTTGTCTGAATCCTCGTTACGTATTAAAGGGCTCCGAGAGGCCCTTTCCGACTTTAACTGCTGATCTTGTGCCACTTAAAATTATCCTGCATAGCCGTATTAATTTTGCAGGATTACCAAACGCAAACATGGCTTTATACACCTCTGAACGGATAGGGCAATCGATAGGTGGTGAAATGTGTCGATGTGTTTTTCGTGGGTTTTTTCCAGGATTTGGCGCAGAGTGAAAATCTGGTCAATGGTGGATTTGCCAGGTCTGAAGCCGCATTGGTTTCGTCCAATAATGTCACTTACCATTGGCTTCAGACGTTCACATAGTACGCTGAATGCACTTTATATGCGAAGGGAAAGAGACTTATTCCTCTATAGTTGGCACATACCGTCTTGTCTCCTTTTTTGTGCACGGGACACAGGATGCTGAGGTTCCAATTATTGGGCATGCATTCTTCTAGCCAAGATCCTCAACACGCTGTCTGTATCTGTCACCAGGTTTCCTTTTTCATCTCTACAGGAGGATGTGCCTGCACAAAAGCCTTCGGTTTTTCTCGTTTTTCTTGTTCTTTCTTTTTTTTCTGAAAAGGCGTGCTCCTCTCTCCTTTTCTCCCGATAGTTCTCCATCGCATTATGTGTTGCTACTGTTCGATTTGATTTGATCCAGGTGGCCTTGTGTATATCGAGATGCTTGAATCTGGTGCTAAGTCGACTTAGCTTACTATGGTTCGGAGGCGTCGATATATATAAATGAATTGCTGTTGCTCGCTAAAACTCGAAAACGGCTGAACGGATTTTTTATATCTTAGTCTTGAACTTTTCGTGGAGCTTCAGGGAAGGTTTAAAAGCTGAGAAACGATCGACAAACGCGAAAATTTTGCAAAAAATATTATGCAGCGTATTTGCAATTCCACGAATTTAGTATCGAACTATTTTGATAGCACCACGTCATAGTTGTTATTTTGAGATATTTTGCGCGAAAATTTGTAGCGTATCATTCCTTTAAGCCAACATTTGTCAATTATTGAAATTTCAAAATATTTAATTTTTTTCAATTGGATTGACATTTCATTGAAACATTTTTTTTTTTTTTTTTTTTTTTTTTTTTTTTCAAAGCACGTACATTCTGGGATTAACATTCCGATGTAACATATTCGTATTGAACATGACAACTACCGATAACACTCAGGTTGGAAAACGGGGGTAAGAACTTCAACATACCGAAAATTGAATTATTGCGTCTTTTTAAATATAGCTACAGTGCATAATTTCTGGGATGATGTTTTTTATTCACTCTATGAAAAAATTAGGCCAATGTCTTTATAATACCGAAAATGGGGCGAGATCTGTCTGTATTGCTACATCAAAACTTGGACCTAAATAGATGATTATTCGCAAAAATGTGTCTTATCCCCCAATATCCCGGAATGACATATTTTAGCTGCTACATACAATGGGAATGGAGATGCCGCGAAGTCAATCAACCTCATGCCGTTGTCTGATATTTCTTGCTGTTTCTAGGCGCTCGTAAAATATGTCTTCGGTCTGTTCATCTTTATCTTCAGTCGGAGCATGGGAGCAAATGAGACTGATGTAGAAGAACTTCGCTTTTATACGGATTATAGCAATTCGCTCATCTACGGGAGTGAATCTGTAGACGAATTTTTTATTCTCCTGTTAACCATAGAATTTCGTGTTTCAGTTGTGTTGGCTCTAAAACACATCGTTTGTATGACATTCACACAAACTAACATTACAGTACTGAGTATCTAGTATTTTATGTTTATGGTTTTATAGAAAATAAATTCATTTATTTTACGATTTTTGTTCTTGAGTTATATGTGGTGTGATTGTCGAACCGCAAACGTTGTTTCCCTTCTACAATATAATTTTTGTAATAATTGAATTTATGGAAAATAAATTTAAATAAAGTCATAGCGTACTGAATTGAGTCTACAATGATGATTTGCTAAGTTTCTTGAAACTCGGTTCAAATTTAGATATGCCTACCATATATAGTTTCGTCCGATTTTATGTAAATGATGCTCCAAAGCCCCTTTATATCTTTCGATTTGCATGAAATTTGTCATAGCATACTGAACTGAATTTAGAATGATATGTGCTAAATTTCGTGAAAATAGGTTCAGATTTATATATAGCTTCTATATATATTTTCTTCCGATTTCATGTCAATTGTGCATCAAAGACCCAAAGTTTGTACGATTTTCACACAATTTTGTACAATGTACTGAAGTTAATATAAATATCTGGCAAGTTTCTTTTAAATGGTGCACCGAGTGACACGAAATTTTGCACAACGTATTAAATTGACTCTAGAATGACGTTATTACGTGTTAATGAAATTAGCGCAGATGCAGACATAGCTTCCATATATATTTCAAACGGGTGTCTGATTGAGATTAAATTTTGAAGAGTGTGACTACCAAATAGCTTGTATCAAATTTACTCTTCATCGATTTAATTAAATTTGTCCCGTTTTACGCAAACTACTCTAAACTTGCCCGAATAAAATAAAATTTAGCATAGGTTCCAGAAAGGCATAAAGTCCACATATTCAAGTTCGTTCAATTTCATGACAATGTTCTTTCGAAAAGGCGAAGTCTGTTGAATACCATATAGTCGGTCCATTCCCACTTTACGACTATCGTTACTGGTTTTACATTTAATTGAATTCGTATTTCGCAGTAATGTTATATTTTGGATGATAATTGTGTTGTAAATGTGCCTAACAATATTTACCAATGCTTCCGAATATACCCCATATAATGATACTCCACATTATTCGATGGTTTGGTTTGAACGGTACCCACAATATTCAGTATTTTGGGGAGTTAAGTCACATATTTCAATAAAATCGGCTGTAAATCTCCTTAGCAAAAATTATCAATATTGGTCCACGTTTCCAGGTAGCCCCCATGTATGGTATATTCCCCTTTGTTCGGTATATTCTCATGTGGTGTCAAATCTTCCTACCAAAACTCCCCATTGTAGTAGCTGTAATACTTCATTACGCTACTACATTCCGATCCCGTACCATTTTCGGTATTATAAACGGGATGTTAGGTCCATGTTTTGATATAACTCCTACATTCAGGCCCCGTTCCATTTTCGGAATTTTAAAGACGTTGACTGAATTTTCTCATAAAGTTGGCTATACCTTGGTATAACGGATATCTGTGATAAAAAACTTCTTCCCAAAATTATTGTTCTTTTCAAACAAAATAATCTGGGTATGGATGTTAAAATCAGAATTCTCTGATTTTCCATTCTTGCATTTGTCCCAAAAACGACGTGAATTCTTTGGAAAACATGTGCATACAATGATCGCATGTACATTCAATGATATACATATGTATGTACTTCTCAATTATTTTTTTGTTTTCTCACATAAAATATTTTCAATTAAATGTCAATCCAATTGTAAAAAATACATATTTTGAAAATGTCAAAAAATTGACAAATGAAGCCTTAAAAGATTGATCGCTATCAATTTTGCCAAAAATATGTCCAAATAACAAAAACGAAGTGGTCCATATTCGTGGAAATGCAAATATGCTTCACCATATTGTTTTGCAAATTTTTCGCGGTTTTCCATTTTTCTCACCTTTTAAACCTTCCCTGAAGCTCCACGAACATTTCAAGACTAAAATAAGAAAAATCCGTTCAGCCGTTCTCGAGTTTTAGCGAGACTAACGAACAGCAATTCATTTTTATATACATACTAGCGGGCCCGACAAACGTTGTCTTGCCTAGCAATATTGTTGATGTATAATTTTCGGCATTTTAGATTTGATTTAATACCCTCCACCATAAGGTAGAGTAAGACAATTTTGTAATACCTTGGTACTTATCAAAGCACTCATAAAATAGCATTACAGTACTGATGTTTATGAGCGAGTCTTGTTGCTAATAACACACGAAAATTTTTCAGGGGTTCTAATGTACCAATTTTGTTTAGTTTGAGTCCCTGGATCACGAATATACCTTTGGTTTTGCTGGGTCACTTCGAAAATTAATTTTATATCGGTAAATATAGAGAAAACGTGGTTTCATGGATTTTCCATTTGAAACTTGAATAACTTATTTACTTTATAACGGATTTATATTATTCTTTTTTTCTTTCGAAGAGTACAATTTTTCCTTTCAAACAAGATATATATTTGGTTCGGTTCGGTTGAGGATTGGCTGAGTTACAGCGGTTGAAATGTGAAAAAATACGCATAAAATGACAAAATTTATTTTTCTTCGGACTGTACGATGAAATTATGATATCAAGCCATATAAGTTTTATTATATTACGGGGAAGAAAATTAAATTAGCTTTCGAAAATGATAAAAATCAAAAAAATCGGTTAAAATTGGTACAATAGAATCCCTGAAAAATTTTTTTTATTTTGTAGCACAGTGTAATTGAATTCGTTAAAAATAAATTTAACAAATTTATATTAATAAGACTTCCATATAACGGTAGGGCAAAAATAAGTCAGCTTTTTAACCCTCCACGATTTAAGACATAACTTTAAAATTTGCACATACACTCATAAGATATTTGTTATTGAAAATGTTAAATTTTGGTTCACTTTTAGGGAAGCCCCCATATAACGGCACCTCCAATATTCAACAGATGTTTCTAATTTAATATTAGGGAGCTGAATTACCCAAGTATTCAATATTCGGCATTTGGCTGTAATATTCGGCATTTGGCTGTAATTTTATATTCGCCCAAGCATCCCTCATATAATGAATGAATCCTACTAAAATTATCTATATTGGTCCACTCATTGAGGTAGCTCCCGTATAACGATACCCACAATATTCGGTATTTTGTGGAGTTTGGTCCAGTGTTTCAACCAATGTGGCTATAGTCACATATTCAATATGAATAGGTATCATCATTTTTTATTAATTTATTATTTATTTATTTATTATTTTTTTTATATAGTTTTTATTTTTTCATATGAACTTAAGGATAGAATATTGCAAAGAAAATATCATCGGTTTTCTCTGTGATACACATTTTTGGTATCGGATATGCGAGGTGTCGTGGTTACAAATTCAAAGACATTGGCCACCATATAATGGCATAGCAACATTTTATGTACTTTAAGAAACAACATGTCCGTATGGAGCTATTATGGATCTTAGAATCAGAACTCTATTCCGAATGTCTTTTGATTTTCATCATTGCATTTGTTCCAAAATTTACATACATTTTATGGAAAACGTGTACAAACAATGATCGCGTGTATATTCAGTGATATACTTATCATATATATTTTGTGTTCTCACAAAAATATTTCATTTCAAAATTTTCAATAATTGACAAATGAAGGCTTAAAGAAATGATACACTACCAATTCTAGCCCAAAATATCTCAAAATAACAACTACGACGTGGTGCAATCAAAATAGTTCGATACTAAATTCGTGGAAATGCAAATATGCTTGAAAATTTTTTTTTGCTAATTTTTCGCGGTTTTCGATTTTTTCCCACATTTTAAACCTTCCCTGGAGCTCCACGAACATTTGAAGACTAATGTAAGAAAAATCCATTCAGCCGTTCTCGAGTTTTAGCGAGACTAACGAACAGCAATTCATTTATATATATATATATATGGGCAATATTGCCAATTTTTTAACATAGCTGAAGCCGAGGTTCACACCTTTATAACTCGGGAACTACTTAAGTATATGAAAAAAAGTGAATAGTTTTGGGTTAATTGATCTGTCGTTGCAAACTGCTCATGATATTGACCTCCAAACTTTATTTTAGTGGAAGCTGTGTCTACTTTAATGTAAAAAAATGTGTAAAAACAGGTTGAGGCGAACCAGTTTTTTTATGTTCTCTATCGATTTGTGACTAAGCCACTCATTGCACGGCCTTCGTGTCAAAATAAAACTAGAAGCCAACAAAATGGGGACTACGCCCCTTATGTATCATTTTTCAGAATTTTAACTGCATCTACCTTTAAATGATGCTGACATTTTGAAGCTCGATTTTGAGTGTTTTTTGAATTTTAGTTCTAGCATTAATACGCGAACAGGAATTTCTAAAAATCGATTATACGATTATTGTAGTCGCGAATCTGCGTAATTTGATATGTATTTTGTGTATGTAGCATGCACAGCTTCAGAGTAATACTCATCCGAAGGTGCGAATTTTGTGCGATCAAATTTCTAAAAAACCTATTTTTCGGGCCAAATTTTTAGATATGTCAACTGAATGATATGGGTACCCGCGATCAATAAGGTTTTTTCCGTTTCGGATGATATAAAATCTTCTTCGTGAAAATCCATCTACTAGAACGGCGGGAACTGGCCTTCCAAAAACACGAAATTTGGCAAAAAATGTTTTTGAAAATATCGCGGATTTATTTGCGTTTTCTGTGTATCATTTCCGCTTCAATAAATGACCTCATACGGATTTTGATCTTTTTCGAAAAGAGAACTTTAAAAACTTCAGCCGAAAGAGAGATGTACGCAATTTATGTCAAAAATAGATTGTGATGGCACATCCATGGTTCTTAATGGACCACATTGAAATCGGTATAGATCGATGTATTTTTATAGGGTGCACACTGAATTCGGATGCGCGTTAATGACATATGGAGTTTTCGGAAATTATTCGCGTTTTACGGGTTTTTGGGTACTTCAATGTAACGTGCGGCACATCTTAGCCGTCAAATGAAATTTCGCAAAATATATATGGATTGGAAGATAAACTTCAGTACTTCCTGGAAACCGCATGCGCATCAAATGATTTTGAGAATTACGCGATGTAGACGCAATTTATCTCAAAAATAGTGTGAGCTGGCACATCCATGGTTCTTAATGGACCACATTGAAATCGGTATAGATCGATGAATTTTTTTTGGGTGCACACTGAAATCGGATGCGCGTTAATGACATATGGAGTTTTCGGAAATTATTCGCGTTTTACGGTTTTTTGGGTACTTCAATGTAACGTGCGGCACATCTTAGCCGTCAAATGAAATTTCGCAAAATATATATGGATTGGAAGATAAACTTCAGTACTTCCTGGAAACCGCATGCGCATCAAATGATTTTGAGAATTACGCGACTAAGACGCAATTTAAAATGTATATTTCATAATATTATTTTATTTTAAGATTTATTCTTATTTATAGAACCCTAAGATTTATCGGAAGGGTCTTGATATAATCCGCAAGGCGTATACTTATACACAAAAAGTGATTATTATTATATATGTCAATTTTTCTGCGAAATTCGGGTAAAATAGCAGAATAACCCCAACATTTTTTTCTGAAATTTCTTGTATACAATTAAAAAAATAAATGTGATGACATTATTTTTTCGAACCAAAAACAAATAATTTTCCTCAATATCTTGTTTTGTTGTCGCTGTGATTTACAAACAGCTACACAGACTTGTGTGATTTTGATATCATTTGATTCATCATGGTGTTTAGATTATGTAGATATTTTTAAATTATTTTTTAGGTGTGTGTATGTCATTAATATAATGAAAATATTGACGTAATCTACTATATTTATATTATTTTTCTCATATTTCGCGAAGATGTGCAACTTTTTCGCGATTTTTATAATATATTCATATTCTTATTTTACGGAGGAAGATATATATCAACGTTTTTGGTCAATATAATAAACGGCGTAATTTTAAGATTTTTTTCTTATGCCCAAAATTAAAACCTCGATACCTTGGTTGCGCGCATCAACCAAAAATTTGATCGCGAACGGTTTCGGAGTCAGAACATTTTTCTCTATATGTGTACCAAAAATCATTGATGTGCCACAAAAACAAATAAGCTGATTTTTTGAAAATGGAATATTAAAAAATTGGCAATATTGCCCATATATATCATCCGATTTTTCGTAATTGGTGCACCAAAGTCCCTATATATGTTTTGATTTGCACGAATTTTGGTATAGAGTACTGAGTTAAGTCCTGAATAATATTGCTAAGCTTCGTGAAAAGATCCATAGCTAGGCATATTGACACAACGTACTGAAGAAATATATAATTAATCTCTGGCAAGTTTCCCTGAATTCAGTTCAGATATAAATATATAACAAACAC
>NW_026876466.1:0-19249 GCF_032173495.1 Musca vetustissima | reverse complement strand
CCAAGATGACTTCTTTTGTAGAATACCAGGAGGTCTTCCATAGAAGTCAAAGATGATTTCTTTTATAGAATACCAGAAGGTCTTCTTTTATAGAAGATCATGTGGTCTTCTTTTATAGAAGACCAAGTGGTGTTATTTTAAAGAAGTGCAAGAGATCTGGAGGTATTTTTTTTTTTGAGACGTGCAAGAGGTCTGGAGGTATTCTTTTAGAGAAGAGCAAGATGTTTTATTTGGTAGGAGACCGATAGGTATTCTTTTGTAGGAGAAGAATGGGTATTCTTTTAAAGAAAACCAAGAGGTCTCCTACAAAAGAAGACCTCTTGCACTTCTTTAAGTGGCCAAGAAGTATTATTTTGTAGGACACCAAGGGAGGTATTCTTTTATAGAAAACCAAGAGGTATTCTTTTGTAGGAGACCAAGGAAGGTATTATTTTATAGAAGACCAAGAGGCCTTCTTATGTAGGAGACCAAGAGGTTTTCGTCTTCTATAAACGAATAGGTCTTCTTTTGTAGGAGACCAAGAGGCCTTCTTATGTAGGAGACCAAGAAGTCTTCTTTTGTAGGAGACCTCTTGGTCTTCTATACAAGAAGACTCTTCTCCTACCAAAGAATACCCATTGGTCTCCTACAAAAGAAGGCATCTTGCACTTCTCTTAAAGGATACCTCCAGACCTCTTGCACTTCTTTAAAAGAAGACCACTTGTTCCAATAGTTCGTCTCTTAAAATACCAGGAGTGCGACACATGGAAGGCAAGTGGTCTGCGTAAAGAGGCCCAAGATCTCTTCTTAAAGAAGACCAAAAATTCGTATCTTTGTACACTAAGAGTTCGTCTCTTGGAACTTCGTGTCTTAGAATACCAAGAGATATTTTCATAGGTGTTGTCTCATAGATGATCAAGAGGTTTTCTTTGAATACCTTCTTCTTCTTTTGAAAGACCAAGAGGTCTTTCTTAAAGAAAACCAAGAAGCCTTTGAACTCTTTCTGGAAGAAATCCTTAGGTCTGAGGTGTTTCGTGCAAAATTTGCCCTACTTCCCATATTAGAATTTCTCTCGCATGCGTGAATTTCAATAGCCAACTTGTTTTTTTACCATAATTCGTTTACAAATTCAAAATAAGTTTATTCTGTCGTATCTGAACAATATTCATAAATTTGATCTGATGTTGACATCGAACGGGGTTCCGGTAACCACAACCACACACATTGTCTGTCCCAATGCCCGCAATGCTCCACCACCAACTAGACAATTAACACTCTATGAACATTCATTGATTCATTAATAATCCCACTATACTCAGCTTTTTGGCCCGTGATAGATAGAAGCCGCAGTGGCCTGAAATGAAACCGCAAATCAAAATTTATGTCACTACCACGAACATAAAAACATTTTAATGAGACAAGAAAACGATTTTAATCGGTCGACAACAAATTAGACAAGCCATCACACTGTGTTATTACAAATTAAAATTATTGTTAATAATGGCAATAAAAAATGACAGTGGATTATTTTCCCACAATGGGATGGCAAGCTAAGCCAGGAAAAAAAGAACAAATGGCGCCCACATAACATTTTGAAAAAAAAAAATATATTTTATTAGATCAGATCTGGTGAGCAATAGTTAATTACAGTATATTTGTAAATTTATTTTTCATTTTTTAGACTAAATTGAAATTTAAAAAAAAAAAAATCAAACACGATCTATATCTAGTTTGCTTTTTTGCTTATTATTCTTTTGTTGCTCTTTTATTCCTTGACGTCAATGCATCTGCTATTTTGTATAACCATGCCTATTTTCCATTTCCCATTTCCACAGAAACCAATCGAATTTCAATGATCAAAATATCCTGATTTTCTTGTTCTAACCACAACAGCTGTCATACTATTGTCATGTCACAAAATTTGCAAATCAAATGTGTCATTGTCGCCTACACAGCCCTGCAACAGTCACACTTTTTTCTAGGCTATTTTAAAGGATGCTAAATGTTGACTGACCGACTGAAAGAGCGAATAGTTTGCATTACCACAATACAACCCCCCACTGGTTGAACTTTTGAATATCCCAGTGTTGTTCATGCCATTTTTGTTGCCGCAGTCTACATTAGAAATATATTTATTTAGGAAGTTGGGGTAAAGGAAGGGGATTCTCTTGACCTTATGCCAGACTTAAATAGTCCTATATGGATTTGTGGAATGGAATGGATGCAACACAAACATATCATCCATTTTGGCATAGCAACAAGAAAAATGAAGCATTGAAAACCCACATAACCATCAAAAGTTGGGCAATCCTTACACCTGTAATGGTCATCATTGAACGTTGGTTGAAATTTGCGTAGGTGTTTTGAGGCATCTCGTCCATCCAATTGTTGGGTTGTATGTTACTAATGGCTCAATTGTAGGTTTTCTCTTGACAAACACAATTCTGTGTGTGTTTGTGAACTGTGTGGGTGTTGGGAAAAAAACCAATTTGCTTGTTTTGCAATGAAACGATTTTTAATTAAAAATCCTTTCCGGTCTTCTGAGGAATAATACGAATTGCTTTCTTGGTGGTATTTGTTATAAATGCCATGTTTGTTGATTAATAAAATAGACTTTAAAAATCCACACATTCTTAGGTTACGTAAAAAAAAAACATTATATAAAAAACCACGCTCTCTTATGAAAAATCGTATTTCGAAATTCTTAATAGGAACCCACGTTGGTCGCCAGTATCCAAATGAATACAACTAAAAATATCTACACTATTTATCAAAAATTAAAAAATAATATATCAGATTATGTTAATAGAAAAAACATTGATTTGTGAAAATATTTGTGAAATTGGACCACACATTGGGCGCCAATATCAAAAAACCTTACATTTGGCATCATTTATCAAAAAATACATGTGCAATCAAATTTTCAAATTAAAACAATTTCTCTAGAAAGAATATTCTGAGAATGTTTATCGGACCCCAACGTGGGCGCCAGTCTCCGGTATTTTTCATCGTACCCCACGTTGGGTAGGTCCTTTAAAAATATTCTTCAAATCGACTTCTTTTTTAGACTATTGAAAAAAAATTTTGACAAATCTACTTCTTTTGTAGGCCCTTGAAAAAAAATCTTTAAAAAATCCACTTCTTTTGTAGGCCCTTGAAAAAAAATCTTTAAAAATCTACTTCTTTTGTAGGCCTTTGAAAAAATCTTTAAAAAATCTATTTCTTTTGTGGGCCTTGTAAAAAAAATCTTTAAAAAATCTACTTCTTTTGTAGGCCCTCGAAATTTTTTTTTTTAAAGTCCACGACTTGTGTAGATCCTTGAAAAGGTATTCTTTAAAGAATCCACACCTTGTGTTGGTCCTTGAAAAAATATTCTTTAAAAAATCCACACCTTGTGTTGGTCCTTGAAAAAATATTCTTTAAAAAATCCACACATTGTGTTGGTCCTTGAAAAAATATTCTTTAAAAAATCCACACATTGTGTTGGTCCTTGAAAAAATATTCTTTAAAAATCCACACCTTGTGTTGGCCCTGAAAATTATTCTTTAAACAATCAAATGCAATCAAATTTTCAAAATAAAACAATTTCTCTAGAAAGAATATTCTGAGAATGTTTATCGGACCCCAACGTGGGCGCCAGTCTCCGGTATTTTTCATCGTACCCCACGTTGGGTAGGTCCTTTAAAAATATTCTTCAAACCGACTTCTTTTTTAGACAATTGAAAAAAAAAATTGACAAATCTACTTCTTTTGTAGGCCCTTTAAAAAAAAAAAACATTAAAAATCTACTTCTTTTGTAGGCCTTTGAAAAAATCTTTAAAAAATCTATTTCTTTTGTGGGCCTTGTAAAAAAAATCTTTAAAAAATCTACTTCTTTTGTAGGCCCTCGAAAATTTTTTTTTAAAAAGTCCACGACTTGTGTAGATCCTTGAAAAGGTATTCTTTAAAGAATCCACACCTTGTGTTGGTCCTTGAAAAAATATT
This sequence comes from Musca vetustissima, assembly GCF_032173495.1. Classification (NCBI taxonomy): domain Eukaryota; kingdom Metazoa; phylum Arthropoda; class Insecta; order Diptera; family Muscidae; genus Musca; species Musca vetustissima. Next base: position 15,286 of record NW_026876466.1, on the reverse strand, counting down.
CTTTACAAAATCCACACCTTGTGTTGGTCCTTGAAAAAATATTCTTTAAAAAATCCACACATTGTGTTGGTCCTTGAAAAAATATTCTTTAAAAATCCACACCTTATGTTGGCCCTGAAAATTATTCTTTAAACAATCTACTTCTTTTGTAGGCCCTTGAAAAAACTTCCTTAAAAATCCACGCCTTGTGTTGGTCCTTGAAAAATAATCTTTAAAAAATCCACACCTTGTGTTGGTCATTGAAAAAATATTCTTTAAAAAATCCACACCTTGTGTTGGTCATTGAAAAAATATTCTTTAAAAAATCCACGCCTTGTGTTGATCTTTGAAAAATAATCTTTAAAAAATCCACGCCTTGTGTAGATCCTTGAAAAGGTATTCTTTAAAAAATCCACGCCTTGTGTAGATCCTTGAAAAGGTATTCTTTAAAAAATCCACGCCTTGTGTAGATCCTTGAAAAGGTATTCTTTAAAAAATCCACGCCTTGTGTAGATCCTTAAAAAGGTATTCTTTAAAAAATCCACGCCTTGTGTTGGTCCTTGAAAAATAATTTTTAAAAAATCCACACCTTGTGTTGGTCATTGAAAAAATATTCTTTAAAAAATCCACACCTTGTGTTGGTCATTGAAAAAATAATCTTTAAAAAATACACGCCTTGTGTTGATCTTTGAAAAATAATCTTTAAAAAATCCACGCCTTGTGTTGGTCCTTGAAAAATAATCTTTAAAAAATCCACGCCTTGTGTTGGTCCTTGAAAAATAATCTTTAAAAAATCCACGCCTTGTGTTGGTCCTTGAAAAATAATCTTTAAAAAATCCACGCCTTGTGTTGGTCCTTGAAAAATAATTTTTAAAAAATCCACGCCTTGTGTTGGTCCTTGAAAAATAATCTTTAAAAAATCCACGCCTTGTGTTGGTCCTTGAAAAATAATCTTTAAAAAATCCACGCCTTGTGTTGGTCCTTGAAAAATAATCTTTAAAAAATCCACGCCTTGTGTAGATCCCTGAAAAGATATTCTTTAAAAAATCCACGCTTTGTATAGATCCTCGAAAAGGTATTCTTTAAAAAATCCACGCCTTGTGTTGGTCCTTGAAAAATAATCTTTAAAAAATCCACGCCTTGTGTTGGTCCTTGAAAAATAATCTTTAAAAAATCCACGCATTGTGTTGGTCCTTAAAAAATAATCTTTAAAAAAATCCACGCCCTGTGTTGGTCCTTGAAAAATAATCTTTAAAAAATCCACGCCTTGTGTTGGTCCTTGAAAAATAATCTTTAAAAAATCCACGCCTTGTGTTGGTCCTTGAAAAATAATCTTTAAAAAATCCACGCCTTGTGTTGGTCCTTGAAAAATAATCTTAAAAAAAATCCACGCCTTGTGTTGGTCCTTGAAAAATAATCTTTAAAAAATCCACGCCTTGTGTTGGTCCTTGAAAAATAATCTTTAAAAAATCCACGCCTTGTGTAGATCCCTGAAAAGATATTCTTTAAAAAATCCACGCTTTGTATAGATCCTCGAAAAGGTATTCTTTAAAAAATCCACGCCTTGTGTTGGTCCTTGAAAAATAATCTTTAAAAAATCCACGCATTGTGTTGGTCCTTAAAAAATAATCTTTAAAAAAATCCACGCCCTGTGTTGGTCCTTGAAAAATAATCTTTAAAAAATCCACGCCTTGTGTAGATCCTTGAAAAGGTATTCTTTAAAAAATCCACACCTTGTGTTGGTCATTGAAAAAATATTCTTTAAAAAATCCACGCCTTGTGTTGATCTTTGAAAAATAATCTTTAAAAAATCCACGCCTTGTGTAGATCCTTGAAAAGGTATTCTTTAAAAAATCCACGCCTTGTGTAGATCCTTGAAAAGGTATTCTTTAAAAAATCCACGCCTTGTGTAGATCCTTGAAAAGGTATTCTTTAAAAAATCCACGCCTTGTGTAGATCCTTGAAAAGGTATTCTTTAAAAAATCCACGCCTTGTGTAGATCCTTGAAAAGGTATTCTTTAAAAAATCCACGCCCTGTGTTGGTCCTTGAAAAATAATCTTTAAAAAATCCACACCTTGTGTTGGTCATTGAAAAAATATTCTTTAAAAAATCCACACCTTGTGTTGGTCATTGAAAAAATATTCTTTAAAAAATCCACGCCTTGTGTTGATCTTTGAAAAATAATCTTTAAAAAATCCACGCCTTGTGTAGATCCTTGAAAAGGTATTCTTTAAAAAATCCACGCCTTGTGTAGATCCTTGAAAAGGTATTCTTTAAAAAATCCACGCCTTGTGTAGATCCTTGAAAAGGTATTCTTTAAAAAATCCACGCCTTGTGTAGATCCTTGAAAAGGTATTCTTTAGATCCTTAAAAAGGTATTCTTTAAAAAATCCACGCCTTGTGTTGGTCCTTGAAAAATAATTTTTAAAAAATCCACACCTTGTGTTGGTCATTGAAACAATAATCTTTAAAAAATCCACACCTTGTGTTGGTCATTGAAAAAATAATCTTTAAAAAATACACGCCTTGTGTTGATCTTTGAAAAATAATCTTTAAAAAATCCACGCCTTGTGTTGGTCCTTGAAAAATAATCTTTAAAAAATCCACGCCTTGTGTTGGTCCTTGAAAAATAATCTTTAAAAAATCCACGCCTTGTGTTGGTCCTTGAAAAATAATCTTTAAAAAATCCACGCCTTGTGTTGGTCCTTGAAAAATAATTTTTAAAAAATCCACGCCTTGTGTTGGTCCTTGAAAAATAATCTTTAAAAAATCCACGCCTTGTGTTGGTCCTTGAAAAATAATCTTTAAAAAATCCACGCCTTGTGTTGGTCCTTGAAAAATAATCTTTAAAAAATCCACGCCTTGTGTTGGTCCTTGAAAAATAATCTTTAAAAAATCCACGCCTTGTGTAGATCCCTGAAAAGATATTCTTTAAAAAATCCACGCTTTGTATAGATCCTCGAAAAGGTATTCTTTAAAAAATCCACGCCTTGTGTTGGTCCTTGAAAAATAATCTTTAAAAAATCCACGCATTGTGTTGGTCCTTAAAAAATAATCTTTAAAAAAATCCACGCCCTGTGTTGGTCCTTAAAAAATAATCTTTAAAAAAATCCACGCCCTGTGTTGGTCCTTGAAAAATAATCTTTAAAAAAATCCACGCCCTGTGTTGGTCCTTGAAAAATAATCTTTAAAAAATCCACGCATTGTGTTGGTCCTTAAAAAATAATCTTTAAAAAAATCCACGCCCTGTGTTGGTCCTTGAAAAATAATCTTTAAAAAATCCACGCCTTGTGTTGGTCCTTGAAAAATAATCTTTAAAAAATCCACGCCTTGTGTTGGTCCTTGAAAAATAATCTTTAAAAAATCCACGCCTTGTGTTGGTCCTTGAAAAATAATCTTAAAAAAAATCCACGCCTTGTGTTGGTCCTTGAAAAATAATCTTTAAAAAATCCACGCCTTGTGTTGGTCCTTGAAAAATAATCTTTAAAAAATCCACGCCTTGTGTAGATCCCTGAAAAGATATTCTTTAAAAAATCCACGCTTTGTATAGATCCTCGAAAAGGTATTCTTTAAAAAATCCACGCCTTGTGTTGGTCCTTGAAAAATAATCTTTAAAAAATCCACGCATTGTGTTGGTCCTTAAAAAATAATCTTTAAAAAAATCCACGCCCTGTGTTGGTCCTTGAAAAATAATCTTTAAAAAATCCACGCATTGTGTTGGTCCTTAAAAAATAATCTTTAAAAAAATCCACGCCCTGTGTTGGTCCTTGAAAAATAATCTTTAAAAAATCCACGCCTTGTGTAGATCCTTGAAAAGGTATTCTTTAAAAAATCCACACCTTGTGTTGGTCATTGAAAAAATATTCTTTAAAAAATCCACGCCTTGTGTTGATCTTTGAAAAATAATCTTTAAAAAATCCACGCCTTGTGTAGATCCTTGAAAAGGTATTCTTTAAAAAATCCACGCCTTGTGTAGATCCTTGAAAAGGTATTCTTTAAAAAATCCACGCCTTGTGTAGATCCTTGAAAAGGTATTCTTTAAAAAATCCACGCCTTGTGTAGATCCTTGAAAAGGTATTCTTTAAAAAATCCACGCCTTGTGTAGATCCTTGAAAAGGTATTCTTTAAAAAATCCACGCCCTGTGTTGGTCCTTGAAAAATAATCTTTAAAAAATCCACACCTTGTGTTGGTCATTGAAAAAATATTCTTTAAAAAATCCACACCTTGTGTTGGTCATTGAAAAAATATTCTTTAAAAAATCCACGCCTTGTGTTGATCTTTGAAAAATAATCTTTAAAAAATCCACGCCTTGTGTAGATCCTTGAAAAGGTATTCTTTAAAAAATCCACGCCTTGTGTAGATCCTTGAAAAGGTATTCTTTAAAAAATCCACGCCTTGTGTAGATCCTTGAAAAGGTATTCTTTAAAAAATCCACGCCTTGTGTAGATCATTGAAAAGGTATTCTTTAAAAAATCCACGCCTTGTGTAGATCCTTGAAAAGGTATTCTTTAAAAAATCCACGCCTTGTGTAGATCCTTGAAAAGGTATTCTTTAAAAAATCCACGCCTTGTGTAGATCCTTAAAAAGGTATTCTTTAAAAAATCCACGCCTTGTGTTGGTCCTTGAAAAATAATTTTTAAAAAATCCACACCTTGTGTTGGTCATTGAAACAATAATCTTTAAAAAATCCACACCTTGTGTTGGTCATTGAAAAAATAATCTTTAAAAAATACACGCCTTGTGTTGATCTTTGAAAAATAATCTTTAAAAAATCCACGCCTTGTGTTGGTCCTTGAAAAATAATCTTTAAAAAATCCACGCCTTGTGTTGGTCCTTGAAAAATAATCTTTAAAAAATCCACGCCTTGTGTTGGTCCTTGAAAAATAATCTTTAAAAAATCCACGCCTTGTGTTGGTCCTTGAAAAATAATTTTTAAAAAATCCACGCCTTGTGTTGGTCCTTGAAAAATAATCTTTAAAAAATCCACGCCTTGTGTTGGTCCTTGAAAAATAATCTTTAAAAAATCCACGCCTTGTGTTGGTCCTTGAAAAATAATCTTTAAAAAATCCACGCCTTGTGTTGGTCCTTGAAAAATAATCTTTAAAAAATCCACGCCTTGTGTAGATCCCTGAAAAGATATTCTTTAAAAAATCCACGCTTTGTATAGATCCTCGAAAAGGTATTCTTTAAAAAATCCACGCCTTGTGTTGGTCCTTGAAAAATAATCTTTAAAAAATCCACGCATTGTGTTGGTCCTTAAAAAATAATCTTTAAAAAAATCCACGCCCTGTGTTGGTCCTTGAAAAATAATCTTTAAAAAAATCCACGCCCTGTGTTGGTCCTTGAAAAATAATCTTTAAAAAATCCACGCCTTGTGTTGGTCCTTGAAAAATAATCTTTAAAAAATCCACGCCTTGTGTTGGTCCTTGAAAAATAATCTTTAAAAAATCCACGCCTTGTGTTGGTCCTTGAAAAATAATCTTTAAAAAATCCACGCCTTGTGTTGGTCCTTGAAAAATAATCTTTAAAAAATCCACGCCTTGTGTTGGTCCTTGAAAAATAATCTTAAAAAAAATCCACGCCTTGTGTTGGTCCTTGAAAAATAATCTTTAAAAAATCCACGCCTTGTGTTGGTCCTTGAAAAATAATCTTTAAAAAATCCACGCCTTGTGTAGATCCCTGAAAAGATATTCTTTAAAAAATCCACGCTTTGTATAGATCCTCGAAAAGGTATTCTTTAAAAAATCCACGCCTTGTGTTGGTCCTTGAAAAATAATCTTTAAAAAATCCACGCATTGTGTTGGTCCTTAAAAAATAATCTTTAAAAAATCCACGCATTGTGTTGGTCCTTAAAAAATAATCTTTAAAAAATCCACGCCTTGTGTTGGTCCTTGAAAAATAATCTTTAAAAAATCCACGCCTTGTGTTGGTCCTTGAAAAATAATCTTTAAAAAATCCACGCCTTGTGTTGGTCCTTGAAAAATAATCTTTAAAAAATCCACGCCTTGTGTTGGTCCTTGAAAAATAATCTTTAAAAAATCCACGCATTGTGTTGGTCCTTAAAAAATAATCTTTAAAAAATCCACGCATTGTGTTGGTCCTTAAAAAATAATCTTTAAAAAAATCCACGCCCTGTGTTGGTCCTTGAAAAATAATCTTTAAAAAATCCACGCCTTGTGTTGGTCCTTGAAAAATAATCTTTAAAAAATCCACGCCTTGTGTTGGTCCTTGAAAAATAATCTTTAAAAAATCCACGCCTTGTGTTGGTCCTTGAAAAATAATCTTTAAAAAATCCACGCCTTGTGTTGGTCCTTGAAAAATAATCTTTAAAAAATCCACGCCTTGTGTTGGTCCTTGAAAAATAATCTTAAAAAAAATCCACGCCCTGTGTTGGTCCTTGAAAATAGATTATTCAATAGATTTTTTGTTTTTATTATTTTCTATTATTAAATTAGAAAACAAAACAATCACCAATTATCTTATCTCGTTTCTCTTCGATTGCATAAACAGAAGAAAAAAATAACGACAACAACAGCAGTAAATATTAGCATACCTCGTCTGTGGTGTCCCCAAACCGGAGAGGTTGCCGGTAAATTCTATCACTGATTCTCAAGTCATTTTACGAGTTGTTCATTTCGACAAGATACACACTACAGATAGAACTTATATAAGATAAGTATCAACGCATACTCACACACACTCCCAGATAAGCCCTCGTACATGTGTGATAGATAACATAGTTTAATTGTGACTAATTGCGGCAGTACTCCTTCCCTCTGCTTTGTCACTGTCATTATTATCCATCCATTCGGATACGTTCGTCGTTAACGCTTATTAGGCCAGGTATGTGTAGCAAATATGTGAAATGTGAGTGAAATACTTTCTTAAAAACCAGATAAGATTTTGTGAGATTTACACTGGGCAACGAAAATATTGAAAAAAAAAATAATAAATACGCATAAAAAATCGAAATAAAATGAAAAAATTACTGTATAGATTATTTATAAGATTTTCAATGTGAATGATGAGAAAATAATTTAAATATTTAAATTCTCTGTCTGAAATTCTCTAACTGGCGCCATGTGGCATTTCCATTTGGAATGTTTGAATTTGTTTACCATAATTACCTTTAGTACATTTTGTACTCATAAGTACGAATATCCAAAACTATCGCAATCCTGGTTTCAAGTATTAAGTCCAAATTTAAGAATTCCAGCTCTATATGTTCAAAAACGTCCAAATTGCACCAGATTTGGTACCAATCTGTAATTTTTGTGATCATATTCCAAAAACTTTCTCAATCCAACACACCGACAGTTGTCTTAGTTGCAACTTTCAGAATTCCAGTTCAAAGGAACCATGGGTCTATCTCGTTTCCTTTTGCCTGTTACAAACATATGCACAAAGACATAATACCCTGTACCACAGTGTGGTGAAGGTTATAAAAACAAATTATACCAGATTTGGTACCATTCTGTACTTTTCGTGTCCATATTCCAAACCTGCTTTCAAATAGCAATCGTAAGTCCAAATTTAAGCATTTCAGCTCTGTCTGTTCTCCAAATTGTACAAAATTTGGTACCATTCTTTACTTTTCCTACACTCCCACAGTAACCTAAGTGGCAACTTTCTCAATTCGTGTTCTAATCGTTCACTCAAGTCCAAATTGTACCAATTTTTGTGCTTTTCGTACCCATAAGTACGAATTTCCAAAACTACCAATAACAATTTTAAGCCAATTTTTAATGATTCCAGCTCTTTCGGTAACCAACATCAAAATTCTACAAAATTTAAGTATGAACTTCCTAAACTACCTCAATCTTACACTCCAACAGTAATTTTAATCCCAAATTTGAGAATTCCAATCCTATCTGTGCACACAATAACAAATTGTAAAATGTAAATTTTCCCCATAAGGGCGAATTTTCTAAACTGCCTTTATCTTACACTCCAACAGTAATGTTAATTTCAAAATTCTGAACTAAACGACTTTATTTAACATGCTTTGGAGAATGTCCGATTTGAGCCAAATATGCACCGTTTTGTTGTATGGTTTGTGTTGCCATTTTAAAGGTAACTTCATAATGCCTCTCTCATATAAGTCCTGCTCTCTATTTGCAAACAACTCAAGTAATCGATTTTCACAATACTCCCTAGATACCAATATTTTATCATTAAAGAAATTTTACAATGCAAGAAAAATATGATAACCGCTTGATGCCATGTCCGGACTGTATGACGGATGCATTAGAACATCCCTACCAAGCTCCCGTAGTTTCTGGCGAGTCACTGTTGATGTGTGTGGCCCAGCGTTGTCCTGGTGGAATATGACACCTCTCATGTTGGCCAATTCTGGCCGTTTCTGGTCAATTGTAAATGGTTTAAAACAGTTTTATGGTCGGGTTTTAGCTCATGGGCGATGTTACGACTGCTAACATGCCGGTCAACTTCGATCATTTCTCCGATTTTATCGAAATTTTCGACGACCGGCCTACCTGTGCGAGGTGCATCTTTAACATCAAAAATTCCTGAACGGAATCTACAAAACCAAAATTGCACATGACTGGCTGTTACAGTATCGGAACCATAAACACCATTCAGAATTTTAGCCGCTGGGCTTGCATTTTCGCCTTTGTCAAAGAAAAACTGTAAAATTTAATTTAATTTTTAATTTAAGGGGATTTAATTCGAATCTACATAAATTCAATGCCCCTAAAATTTCAAGGGAAAATCTCAAGAACTCTTGAAGATATAGCCGATTTATTGTGTCAGCATCAAGTAACACCATTGGAATTTTCTGATTCCGATGTTCCAGTGGGAAGTTATCATGCCCGCCATCAAATATAAGGACATACACACTGTACCTCACAACTGAATACAGCAGCAAAATATTTTTTACTGCGAAATGTCACCCTTCCAACGAGCACAAATCTGAAATTGTTTGATCGAAACTTTACGAGAAATCTATCAGTACAGACAATTTATTTTTTTAAAGCTACATCAATATTGTACTCCAGGATTATATCTCTATACCCTCTACTAAATATTAATAGTACCATTCAGTACTTTTCATACACATAAGTACATATTTCTAAAACCATTTCCATACATCAACACAACTTCACAATCTGTATTCCATATAAAATTTCACGATTCTAGCTATTTATGTTCAATATATATATACAATTAGAACTAAATTTAACAATCTTTAGTACTTTTCGTACACTTTAGGTCGAATTTTCAAAAACCACTTTTTTACATCTTTCTAACTTTCCATCAGTGACCCACATGATAAATTCCAAGAATTCTAACTTTTTCTGTTTGTCTAATACAAGAGGCATCATTTCAGTACTTTTCATACCCTTCACTTAGTGTTCTAAATATGGTACCCTTTGTATTAGACGAACAGAAAGCGTTAATTAGGCCATCTATCAAAATATATTTTGTCTCTTCTGTCAGTGGTGTCCTAGGTGAATGTTTAATAGAAGAGACCTGTTGGTATTTGTTTTTATATATTTTCTAAAAGAAATCATTTTTGGTCTTTTATAGGCGGACTTGATTTAGTTTCCACGTGGACATTACATCCTTGCATATGTAACGAACCACCACGCGGGCCCTACTTCCTCTTTGTTTGGCTACCTCCTTGCCCCGGCTGTGCTCAGTCTTGGGGCAATTCTTTCACTTTGGAAGTAGGCTCGGTTTCAATAGCATAAAAGTAAAATAAGGTAGAAATCAGCAGCCTATAAATGACATAATTTATATTAATTAAGGCGAATGCATACGTCGAAGTCAATAATTGTTACCAGATAGAGTTTTCTATCATTACACCACGAAAAGTCGATATGTCCTTTTGTATCCTTCGTATTTCCAGCGCAAGGATTAAAAAATGTAAAATTTTTTCTTTGTTTTTTATTATTTTTTCCTTTAGGCGTCTGTACAATTGAGCTTTCCGAATTGAAATAATTTTCAATATTCTGTATTCAATATATTTTGAATAGAAAAAAACTTGCCTTTTCAAGTTTTCATTTCAATGCATACACTATATTTTTTCCTACAGTATTTTTTACAGTAAATTAACTTTCCTACACATACTCCGGAGATACAGTACATTTTTTCTGAGAAATAATAATCCAATATCATGAAAAGCAAATGGAATATACACGAGAAACATCATTGAAATTACTCTTTAGGTTCTTTTTTATGAGAATCAAAAATAATTTTGAGAGTACAATTCGTATCAATTTAAATAATTTGGACTTTATACACAAATTGGTACTGTACACTTTTTACCATCATATATATAGTGAAAAGCGTACAACTTGTCTAAAATTTAATTTATTAGATTTTCCTTTTGATATGTGCCGTCCACGTACCCTTTGAGCACCGAATTTTTTTTTCGCGACTATAAAACTATTGTCTCTGCACAAATTTAATACAACTATCATATACAGTACCTTATTTCTGAGAAATAAAAATCAAACATCAAGAAAATAAAATGCATTATCGACGAAGAAATCACTTTTACTTATTCTTCAGGGGGTTTTTTTTTTCAAAAACCAGGATACAATTCATAGGATACAATTCATACATTTCGAAAAAGAAGCGGTCAACATATTTTGGACTGTATACACAAATAAGTACTGTACACATTTTGCACTTTGATATGCAAAATTTGATTTTTTTATTATACCCTCCACCATAGTATGGAGGGTATATTAATTTTGTTTTTCCGTTTGCAACTCATCGAAATAATCATTTCCGACCCTATAAAGTATATATATATATTCTTGATCAGCGTAAAATTCTAAGACGATCAGGCAGGCAGGTCAAGTTCGAAGATGAGCGCGTTTTTCAACCGAATTCGCTGAAATTTTGTATATTGAGTTCCTATTGGGTATCCAATTTCTCCACAAAAAATTATACATATAGGTCAATTTTTTCTGGTAGGCCCCATATAACGGTACCCTTTTATTTTCAGTATTTTGGGGGTTTTGATCGTAGTTTTCAACCGAATTGGCTGTAATTTAGTACTTTGAGTTCTTATAGGGTACCAAATCTCTCCACTAAAAATTATAAATATAGGTTAATTTTTTCTGGTAGCCCCCATATAAGGGTACCCCCCAATGTCGGTATTTTGGGGCTCTTGAGCGCGTTTTTCAACCGAACTCGCTGAAATTTGGTACATTTGGTTCTTATTGGGTGCCAAATATCTCCACTAAAAATTATAAGTATAGGTCCAATTTTTCTGGTAGCCCCCATATAAGGGTACCCCCAATTTTCGCTATTTTGAGGTTCTTGAGCACGTTTTTCAACCGAATTCGCTGAAATTTGGTATTTTGTAGTCGTATATGGTATCAAATTTCCCTACCAAAAATTATCAGTATTCACCCCCTTTTTGGGGTAGTCCCCATATAACCCCTTTTTTATATTAAAATAGTTATGCAATTTGTTCCGCGTTTTGGGTTTGGTTCTAAGACTCTGTTGTAATCATATTACCGAGATAAAAAACTAGAACGTAAGGTTCGATAATGAACTATATATGAACTATAACCCATATTTAGGCCTAGCCCCTGTGTGGGAGGTACCAGAAGGAGGAGTTTGGAAGAAATAATAAGATGGCCAAAGTTTGGATGAAATCAAAATGTTCTGAAACAAATTTGGTCCAAAGAAACATGGGGTCTACAACCATTGTAACCGTGTCAAAGTGTATAAACCCTCATTAGCCATAAAGCTGAGGGTTTAATTATCCATTAAAAATTTCTGAAATTTGTTTTATATTTTACATTATGGTTTACATAATCGGTTTGTAAAAATCTCGATATAGGTCCACTTTTTGGTATTTTCCCTATATTTTCATTTCAAGTACCTGTCAGTTTATTTATGGTGGAGGGTATCCAAAGTTCTACCCGGCCGATCTTAACGCTTTTTCACTTGTTTTTATTTTAGTATGTGTCTTTTATAATCATGTCTTAATATATGTATGTATCAGCATATTAAATATAAGCTCTTAAACATTTGGTTGCCTGTGGGCAACATGGAGCCACAAAGGGTTAATATATTTTATAAAAAATTATATACACATTTACTAGCTAGCTCCAAATAAAAAGCATTAAAATATGCTATAAATTATATAACATATTTTTTGTTTTCTGTTTTATTTTGGTATTATTTCTGTTGCCCTGTGTAGCCGTTGTGTTTATGCACTACTCACGTTATATTTTGCGTTGAGGCTTTAGTCTAACGTAGAAGGCGTGAGTGGACAAATGCAATATTAAATTTCAAGAAAAAAAAAATTGTGGAAAATTCGTTGGAAATATAATAACATAAATATATTTATTAATTATGGAAAATTCTTGGAAAACAAAATAATAAAATTAATTAAAAAAATAAAATAAATCATTATGCTGAAAGTAATTGGAAATGGATGGAAATAAATAGAAAAAAAAAACGTAACAAGTGTTTATCGATAGTTCTTTAATTTGTAACGTAAGTGTAGTTCAACGTTCCTCCTATAATATTGTTCTTTAAAAAAATGAGTAACCGTCTTCTTATGTTTAAATTTTTTTATCATATCTTTTGTGTGTGTCTGATTTTTTTCATAAAGGTGAAAAATTACTAAACAAATTTTGGGAAAAAAAATGCCTGAAATGCTGGAGATGTTCAATTTCGAATACGTTTTTGGTGGATGGATACTTTCCTTTTAAGAACCCTGAAAGATCATTTCTCTGTATGTCAAGTTTTTTTTCGATACAGCGAGGTGAATTTTTTGTTGGTGACCCTACAATTAATGATACAGTTATTTATTTCTTGTGGCTATTGCATGTTATTTTTGAGATGACATGTCATCAGTTCCCTCTTCTATCTCGAGACCTTGTACGTCTTCGTCGTCCTTATTTTCCGTAAACTAAATACCACAAGGCGAGATATGTTGAGATTCAAATACTCTACAAAAAGGTCGCTCCTACGATTTCAGATAGTTTTTAATGGAGTATATGCAATGATATGGATATCCTCTTTATCAACTAAATTTTAAAATCATTGATCGATCAGAATTTATCTACCTATAACCAGTTTTGTTGAAGAAACAGACCAAAATTTGGATTTGGTTCGACTTTAAAGGCTCACACGGTCGATTGTTGTTTTTTCGGGCTTATACGCACAGATTAATGATCTGTGAAAATCTTCTAAACATCTTCTGAAGCACCGTCATCGAATTTGTAGAGCCTCAGTGTAGTTACGTCAAAAATATGCACATCAGAATATCGGTTTTAGGCACCATGTTTCTTTGCAGCAAATTCGTTTCAGACTATATGGAGTCGATATACTACTGTCCGACCGTCTGCCGACAGGTGTTCACACTCAATCTTTAAGCAATTAATCGATTTCTTTAATACTTTGCATATCTTCCAAACTTTTATCATGTTCCGAGATAGGGCAATTCGAGCAATTCCTCAGCATTTTGTTGAAATTTCATTTTATAACATCAGGCGGTACGGAGTATCCGATTTTAACTAACTTAACTTTGCACAACCTAATATTAGGGTAGAGAAAAATAAATCCATTATTTTTCGGCAGATGGCTGTACTGATAGATTTCTCGTAAAGTATCGATCAATTTCAGGTTTATGCTCGTTGAAAGGTGACATTTCGTTGGTGCATTCAGTTGTGAGTTACAGGGTGTTAAAAATGGAAGCGAACAGTTTTTCTCTGACACTGGCGAAAATGCAAGCCAAGCGGCTAAAATTTTGAATGGTGTTTATGGTTCTGATACTGTAACAGCCAGTCATGTGCAATTTTGGTTTCGTAGATTCCGTTCAGGAATTTTTGATGTTAAAGGCCGGTCGTCTAAAATGTCGATAAAATTGGAGAAATGATCGAAGTTGACCGTCATGTTAGCAATCGTAACATCGCCCAGGAGCTAAAAATCGACCATAAAACTGTTTTTAAACATTTCCAATTGACCTGAAACGACCAGAATTGGCCAACAGGAGAGGCGTCGTGGACTAGGACACACAGTAACACGCAATACAGTCCGGACTTGGCTCAAAGCGAACATTATACTTTTCGTGCATTGCAAAAATTCTTTAACGATTAAAAAATTGGTATCTAGAGAGGATTGTGAAGATCGACTACTAGAGTTATTTTTTTTAAATAGAGAGCAGGACTTCTATGAGAGAGGCATTATGAAGTTACCTTTAAAATGGTAACAAAATGGTACATATTTGAATTGGGCATTCCGAAACATGTTAAATTAAGTTTTTTATTTCATATAAAAATAATGGATTTCTCTTTCCCAAATATAATATAAAGCCACCGATTTATTCTAGGTATGACAACAACTCATTATGGAAGTTATCAAATTTCGTGCTGGCCAAACAAAGACATCGGATGATTTCACCACCACCACTAGACATTATTTCCGTATACCTCCACAAACGAGAATACAAAAGTCAGAATAAGTTTATGATAGGCTGAGGGTATATATATATATATATATCTGTCGGCAACACCGACTGACCCTGTTTTACTTGTTTCAAAACTAGTTTAAATCGGATCCAAGGAGAACAATCACTGTTACATCGAAATTGTTATTTACCTTTTCGTACGAAGTCTTATTAGACCCAATAACCTGGCTATTGCACTTCTACTTTCAAGTCAAGTCAATGCACCGATTTCATTTTTCCACTGTCATCAACACGACACCCATTTGCTATGGGCGGTCATTTAATTCTACATTTTCATTTAATTTCTATTTTTCGTCCATTGCCTTCATATGAATCAAAACGGCGTCGTCGTCGACACTTTGGTGACTATCATCACTACACCACCTAATCAGTCACGAAACATATTTTACACTTTCTTTATCATTTATTTGTTTGTTTATCAGTTTCTTGTTGTAGTTGTTGTGGTCTCCATTTTAGCTGATTGCTATTGTTGACAAATTTCGATTTTGTTTTGAAATCGAATTCTAAATACTACACGAAGGAAAGGAAAGAAATACAACAAGAAATCAGAACAAATGTTTTGCTGTACTTGCAAATGTTTTCATTGATTTGTTATGGTTTTCGTTGTTGTTGTTGTTATTGCTGCTTTGAAAATCAATTCCATGTTCGGTTCTTGTTCTTCACGTTTCACGATAATGCAGCAATAATAAAAAAAAAGAAATTGGCACGTCAAATGGACTTGAACGCCGACGACGCATATGATGAATGAGTTTTTATTTAAAGTGTTCCTTTCTGCACCTCCTCCTCAAACCACTCATACCGAGAACGAAAATCAACACTTGCTTCCTGACTTTCTGTGAGC
>NW_026876465.1:0-19531 GCF_032173495.1 Musca vetustissima | reverse complement strand
AATTGTATATTTAAAATTTTTCAACTCATAAAATTACCCTTGAAGTCATCTACCAGCTAACTGTAAAATCAGTAATAAATAACATTACCTTCTAAATCATTACATAGTCTTAGCAAGCAGTTTTTCCATTCCTGGAACTATTAATTTTGTCGTTCGCTGACTCAGACACAGAAAAAAATTCCTTCCTTCCTCCCTTCGCTCTGCCATATCATTTTCCCAACTACCAAAGGAATGTAAACAAAAAAAAGAAGTGTCCTAGTTTTCGAAGAATTTTGTTGTCTATTTCCTTGAAATTTGTGCGCGCTCTTCCTCCTGGCAGACTGACATACTAAACTATAAAAACAAAGACGAAAAAGAACAACAACATAAAAATAAAAATAACATGAAAATAAGTTTGGAATATTAATGGCCACAAAAAAATGAAGGAGACAGACATTGAGGCGCAATTGTTTGTTTTTTTCTTTTCGCCATGTCTGATCTGGAATAAAAAGCTAAGAAATAAAATAAGGGATGATGACTAAGTACGCAAATGACGAAGGATGTGTAGCTGAGCTGTCACTATTATATAGTACATGGGGCAGGACTCGTGTAAATGTTACAAGGATAATGTTACAACAAATGGAAACGGATATTTATTTTCAGAATTTATACTGATGTCAAGAAAAATATTTTTAAGTAAAAGTAAAATCGGGCTGGGCCGACTATATAATACCTTTCACCACTTTGGGTATATTCTACATATGTCTCCTAACAGACTCCGCCTTTGGAGAGAACATTGGCATGAAATTGAATGAACTTGAATATAAGATCTTTATGCCTTTCATTTTATTGAACCGATTTTCACGGACGAAATATATATGAGAGCTATATCTAAATCTGAAACGATGTTCACGAAGCTTATCGCACATCATTCTACCCTATGCCAAATTTCGTGAAAATCGAAGGATATATATGGACTTCGGTGAACCATTAACATAAAATCGGACGAAAATATATATAGTAGCTATATCTAAATTTGAACCGATTTCCACGAAACTTAGCACATATCATTCTAGACCTAATTCAGTACGCTATGCCAAATTTTTTTCAAAATCGAAGAATATAAAGGGACTTTTGTGCACCATTTACCTAAAATCGGGCGAAAATATATATGGGAGCTATATCTAAATCTGAACCGATTTTCACTAAATTTACCACACATCATTTTGGACTTACTTCAGTACGCTATGGCAAATTTCGTGAAGATCGAAGAATATAAAGGGACTTTGGCGCACCATTTCCCTTAATCGGACGAAAATATATATGGGAGCTATATCTAAATCGGAACCGATTTTCACAAAACATAGCACACATCATTCTTGGCTCAATTCATTACTCTATGCCAAAATTCGTGCAAATCCAAGAATATAAATGGACTTTGGTGCACTATTTACCTAAAATCGGACAAAAAAAAAAAATATATATATATATATATATGAGCTATATCTAAATCTGAACCGATTTTCACGAATCTTACCACACATCATTTTACTCTTAATCCAGTACGCTGTACAAAATTTCGTGCAAATCGAAAGATACATAGGGACTTTGGTTCACCATTTACCTAAAATCGGACGAAAATATATATATGGGAGCTATATCTAAATCTGGACCGATTTTCAGGAAACTTAACACACATCATTCTAGACCTAATTAATTACGCTGTGCCAAATTTCATGCAAATCGAATGATATATAGGGACTTTGGTGCACCATTTACCTTAAATCGGGTGAAAATATATATGGCAGCAATATCCAAATCTGAACCGATTTGCACGAAACTTAGCACACATCATTTAGACCTAATTCAGTACGCTATGCCAAATTTCGTGCAAATCGACGAATATAAAGGGACTTTGGTGCACTATTTACCTAAAATCGGACGAAAATATATATGGGAGCTATATCTAAATCTGAACCGATTTTCACAAAACTTGGCACACATCATTCTAGATTTAATTTAGTACGCTATGCCAAATTTCGTGAAAATCGAAAGATTTAAAGGGACTTTGGTGCACTATTTATCTAAAATCGAACGAAAATTTATATGGACAAACGGGCAGACGGACGGACATACATAAATTGACTTAGAAAGTGATCCTATGCATATTCTCAAAAGGAACCTGTTACAAGCATATGCCCAAAGACTTAATACCCTGTACCACAGTGTGGTAAGGGTATAAAAATTGTAAATTTTACAAAAAAAATTTCAATAATTTGGAGATATAAAATTATGAAAAATATGTTTTTAATTTTAAAATTATGAGTTCCCAAAAACATAATTTTTTTAAATTAATGGCAAATATTTTTTTGAGTTTTTCTGCTTACCCTAATTCCCACCATTCAAAACCGAACCAAATCAAAATCTTATTTCTTGAAAGACATAATATCCCAATTATGGATTATTACCGCACAAATCCCGAAGTCTAAATCCCATTTAAATCTAATCTTTATTTCTGCTATTCCATCGCATCGATGAAAGGCAATTTTCAGGCTAATTTAAAAATACCACAAGGCAAATCATTCCAAACTAATTTTGTATTTTTCCCCCTAAAAAATAGAAGAAAAAAATATTCAGAGCCATTGAATTCTGTTTTGCTTATTTGTTGTTGTTTTTATTATACTGTCATGTATTGTACTTCAAATGCCTCATCAAATGCTTCTCTTTATGTTGTCATCGGCTACTTCCTCCTCCATCTAACGAGAGATGTACGCCGTCATCATCATCGACATTTTGGATAGCATCCCATTGCCCGACAGTCAAAAATAACGTCATCATCATTCACATTTAACAAGAGGCAACCGTCCTCCAGCCCCCTCCATACATCATCAGACGGAAACTTTAATGACACAACAACAACCAATACTTCACTAACAATAACAAAAACAACAACAACTTGTGTGAGAATTTCCTTAATGGTCTAATACCTGGGCATAACCAGTTTTAGAAGTAGGAAGCCTAACTGACTCCAAGTTTCAGTACAAGAATGAGAGTGATCGGAAACTTTATATGAAGGTCTTTTTCAAAATCGGGACCAATGTTTCTGCCAAGAGGACTTTCGGTGGGATGCTTTAATCGTTCGTCGGGAGATGTATGCCGTCATCATCATCATAGACATTTCGGATAGCATCCCATTGCCCGACAATCAACAATAACGTCATCATTCACATTTAACAAGAGGCAACCGTCCTCCAGCCCCCTCCATACATCATCAGACGGAAACTTTAATGACAAAACAACAACCCATTCTTCACTAACAATAACAAAAACAACAACAACTTGTGTGAGAATTTCCTTAATGGTCTAATACCTGGGCATAACCAGTTTTAGAAGTAGGAAGCCTAACTGACTCCAAATTTCAGTACAAGAATGAAACTGATCGGAACCTTTATATGAAGGTCTTTTTCAAAATCGGGACCAATGCTTCTGCCAAGAGGACTTTCGGTGCGATGCTTTAATCGTTCGTCGGGAGATGTTCGCCGTCATCATCATCGTCGACATTTCGTATAGCATCCCATTGCCCGACAATCAACAATAACGTCATCATTCACATTTAAGAAGAGGCACCCGCCATCCCGCCCCTCCATACATCATCAGACGGAAACTTTAATGGCACAACAACCTATACTTTACTAACAAAAACAAAAACAATTAGTGTGAGAATTTCCTTAATGGTCTAATACTTGGGCATAACCAGTTTTAGAAATAGCCTGACTCCAAGTTTCAGTACAAGAATGAGACTGATCGGAACATTTATATGGAGGTATTTTTCAAAATCGGGAGCAATATTGACAAACTTTCTGCCATGAGGATGCGATGCTTTTTCGTTTTTTTGACTCCCATAATCAGGTATTCTTCCGATTTTAAGCGAACCATGTTCGAAATACCTCAACCGATTTATATAGCAACCAAAAGAGAGAGAAGAAAACAATTTTGTTTACATTTTCCTGTTGTTCGTCTCCTTGTTCGGAAGTTCTGCTTTTGGCCTTTGTACCATACTTGGAAGCCAGCAATCTTGGTCTTGGTTCCAATTCGTTGTTGTTGCGGTTCTATGATGGCCTTTCATGGAATAACTGCTTGTTTGGCCGTTTGACAATTGTCTTGTTGCTGTTGTTCTTGCTGCTGCTGCAGCAGTCGTTGTTGTTATTGTTGTTGCTATTGTGTTGTTATTGTTATTTATTCGTTCATGAAATGATGATTTTGAACTTCAACTTGAAAAGAATGAAAACAGAAACAAAAAAAAAACAATAACAACAAATGTTTTCAAAACATAACCTCTCTTTAAATGGGAAAGATGCAAAGAAAGGAAGAGGAAGAAAAGACAAAAAAATACAAGAAATGTGAAACAAACAGGGTGAGATAAAATACCTGCAACAAAGTCAAGCGTCATAATTTTTACATTTTTTTTTTTTTAAATTAAAAAAAAATGTCAGAAATGGCGTCAAATTTTAGAATAAGTTTAGATTTGTTCGAATTGATCACCTTTGGCGCGAATTATGGCCTTCAAACGGCTAATGAAACCATCACACGCTGTCCGATTGTTACTCTGCGGTATTTTGGCCCATTCTCGGTGAAGCGCTTGCTTGAGGTGATCGACACTTTGGTATTTTTTAGTGCCAACCTTGGTTTCCCAATATACTCCAGACACAATAGCCCAACGGATTGGTATCAGGAGATGTTGGTGGCTATTGTGCGCTGGAAATGAAGCGGGGAATCTCATTTTGTAACCATTCTTGGGTGGCGTGTCCACCATCGCACTCAGGATGGTCCTGTTGGAATGTCCAAGATCTGCGGCCAAATTGTTTGCGTGCCCAAGGCTTTAATACACCCTCCAGAATATTTTCGCAATAATATTCAGCATTTATTTTGATGATATTCGATTAATACAAGCGGAGTGCTACCATCGGCTGTTATGGCGGTCCACACCATCACCATGGCCGGCGCTTGAGTTCTGGTGGCCAACCGAAGGTTCACATTTTCAGCTGATCTCTTTGGCAAGAAAAAACCCGATCTTTTTGTTTGTTTACAAACTGCTGGACAACGAATGATTTCTCATCGAAAAAACCAAATTCGGCAGTTCATCACATTCGGCCATGCTCTTTAGCTCTTTTCAGTCTATTTTCTTTCTGTTCCATCGCGAATAACTTTTTTCTGGAAATTTCTTACCAAAATGCTTTTGTACACTTGTAATGAGCTACCACTGAAAAAATTTTAACAGCTTTCGGACGAGTGGCTTTGAAATGACAGCAGTCTGAAGTTGGTTGCAGTTTTTTCATCTCACCCTGTGAAGGAGTCGTTGTTGCAAAGGCCAAAAGGCTGTTGCTGTACCAAACTGAGGCTTGAGAATGGGGGATTTTTTTTTTCTTTCAAAGCTATCTGGTGTTGAATGACAACAAAAACAAAAGCATTTGTTATGTATTTGAAAAAAAAGTGTATGGAACATAACCGGTTTTCAGTTGCTGATGGTGGTGATGATGGTTTCTTGTATTGTCTCTTGACAATTCTACCATGGCCAGGATACAATGACGTGATGGCATGGCATCATCAATGACAGGAACCAAAGACAAAATATTTAGAAATAAAAACCAGTGTCTTTGAATGAAACAAAGGGTGACGGAATACTACTTTTTGTGTTGCAAGTTCTAGGAAATAATTGCCGCAAATGCAGGAAATGTTTGGCTATTGACATCGGCGTGATTTTCGTTTTGTGAGGCAGGAGAGTAGACTTCGTTTAAAAATATTTATTTTTATAAAAATCACCCTACATAGGGCCCGTGAAAAAAATATCCAGGCATTTTATGACCTCTGAAAAAATATTTAAAAAAAAAATCAAACATTTTATAATCTCTAAAAAAATTGTTTTAAAAATCCATCTCTCTGTTGGTCCAGGGAAAATATTTTTAAAAACTTCATTTTTTTGCCAATACTTAATACACACCATTATAGACTTAATTCAGAACGTTTTGCCAAATTTCGTGCCAATCGGAAAATTTATAGGGACTTTGATGCACCATTTACATAAAATCGAACGAAAATATATATGCGAGCTATATCAAAATCTGAACCGATTTTCACGAAATTTAACACACATCGTTCTAGTCTTAATTCAGTACGCTATACCAAATTTCGTGCAAATCGAACGATATATATGCACTATTTACCTTAAATCGGACGATATATATATATGGAAGGTATATCTAAATCTGAACCGATTTTCACGAAATTTAACACAAATCGTTCTAGACTTAATTATGTAAGCTATGCCAAATTTCGTGCAAATCGAAGGATATATAGGGACATGGGTGCACTATTTACCTTAAATCGAACGAAAATATATATGGGAGCTATATCTAAATCTGAACCGATTTTCACGAAATTTACCACACATCATTCTAGACTCAATTCAGTACGCTATGCCAAATTTCGTGCAAGTCGGAAGATATATAGGGACTTTGGTACACCATTTACATAAAATCGGATGAAAATACATATGGAAGCTATAAGGTAAATGGTGCAACAAAGTCCCTGAAAATCATTCGATTTGGACGAATTTTGGCATAGCGTACTGAATTAAGTATAGAACGATGTGTGTTAAATTTTGTGAAAATCGGTTCAGATTTAAATATAAGTCCCATATATATTTTCGTCCGATTTAAGGTAAATGGTATACCAAAGTCCATACATATCTTCCGATTTGCACGAAACTTGACATAGGGTACTGAATTAAGACTAGAATGATGTGTGTTAAATTTCGTGAAAATCGATTCAGATTTAGGATTTTCACGAAATTTAATACACATCATTGAGATGAAATCGGGCGAAATTAAATGTGCTATCTAGGTAGATATTTGCACCAATTGAAAACCCCCATCCAAATACCATTCTGAAATCAATGCAAAATTGCATGTCAAACGGGCAGACTTGAATTCTTCGGTGTACCATTTGTATGAAAGCGAGTAAAATTATATATGTGAGCTATATATATATATATATATATATATAATAAACACATGGACCTAATTGAGCAACTGTTACATACACAATTTGTATTTTGTTATCACTCTACATTCAATTTAATACCCTCTGCCAAATTTCGTGTAAATCGAACAAACATAGGTCCTTCGGGGCACCATTGACATAAAATCGAAAAAAAATATATATAAGGTCTATACCAAAATCTGAACCGATTTCAACACATCATTTTTTATTCTCAATTGCATTCGCTTTGCAAAATTTTGCTCAATCGGAAAAATATTGGGAGTTTGGTGTATCATTCACAAAAAATCGGACGAAACTATATATGGGAGCTATATCGAAATCTGAACCTATTCCAACAAAATTTGGCATATATATTATATATTTAACTAAAAAACTTAATCTCTATCTCTACATATATAACAATTACGTGTATGTTCGTGATCGCTAAACTCAAAAACTATTGATCCGATTTTGACGAAGTTGTATGTACAGGCACTATGGGGCGTGAGGAGTGTTTTTGTGTAGTTTGAAGTTCATCCTACAGATGGCGCGCTATATAGTTTCTTTGCGTTTTGCCCGATTAGAGATTGGATGCTAAATTGATGCAATTCTGATAGGGCAAAACAACGTTTGCCGGGTCTGCTAGTAATATTATAAAAAATTTGATGTCCTATTTTTTTGTACTATAACAAAATATTTTCAAAATATATATAAAAGTTTTAATATATAAATAAATAACATATTTTTATATATGTAAATATATATGTTTATATAGTTAAGAATACATAATAAATAATATTTTCAAAATAAAAAATAGTTTAATTTAAAAAATAACTATTTTTCATTACAAAATATAAAATATATTTTTTTTCTAAAAATATCATATTTCTAATTTTATTTTTTTTTTCATTTTCTTACAGGTACCTTACATCACAAAAAAAACATTTTATTAAAAATCGTTTGTAATGCAAAAAAATAAAAAAAAAAACAATTAAATAATGACATCATTTGCCGTCAAACATTGAACGGTGATCACAGTTGATGATTTGTTGTTGCCGCTGTCGTAGTTGTTGTAACAACTACAAAATCTTGTGATTACAATTCTCGACTAATAACAAAAAAATTAAATTTTCAATTCTAAATTGAAATTCGTATGCTAATAACAGGTTTGACAACTAAAATAACCTTATAAAGAAAAGTTTTATTGATATTTAAATATGTCTATAAATTCTTTACCGGATATAAGAAAAAAAAAACAATATAACAACAAACAATTATTAATGTTGTTGTTATATGTCTAGGTATTTGTATTATTATTACAAATATATTAAAAAAATGTATGTACGTGACCATAAATAAGTTAATGTAAATGTGTGTGGTATAGGTCATATGTAAATCAATTGGTATGGAAGGAAGGCGGAATGGGACTGAAGGGTTTATGGACTGAAAATGAAGTCACAATTAATGATATAATTACAAATCAGAGAGCACTTGAAAAATATTTTTAAAAATTCGCCCATACGGTTACTACATGAAAAAAATATTTAAAAACCAGTAAGGAAAGTAGTAAAGTCGGACTGGGCCGACTTCACCACTTTGGGATATTCTACATATATATCCTAATAGACATCGCCTTTCGAAGTAACATTGACATAAAATTTAACGAATTTAAATCTAAATCTAACCCGATTTTTCGAAACTTAACACACGAGCTATGGTAGGGACAGATTTCCATTTCAAAGGCACGAAAATCCCCATGAACATGCAGAACAACAACAAGTGTAAATACAAACACAAAATTTCTGTAAATATACTTGCCTTGAGCGAACAAATATATAAAAAATGTTGTTAGAAATACTTCAACGTACAAAACATTCAATTATAGCAACTTCAGTACATTGTACGAAATTGTGTGCCGGTCGGCCAAACTTTGGGTCTTTAGTGTACAATTTACATTAAATCGGGCGAAAATATATATGGGAGCTATACCTAAATCTGAACCGATTTTCACGAAACTTAACACACACAGTCTAAGCTGAATTCAGTACGCTGTGCTAAATTTTGAGCAAATCAGAAGATTTATATGGACTTTGGTGCACCATTTACCTTAAATCGGACGAAAATATATATGGGTGCTATATCTAAATCTGAATCGATTTTTGCGAAATTTTGCACACGACAGTCAAGGCTGAATTCAGTACGCTATGCCAAATTTCGTGCAAATCGGAAGATATATAGGGACTTTGGTGCACCATTTGCCTTAAATCGGACGACAGTATATATGGGAGCTATATCTAAATCTGAACCGATTTTCACGAATTTTAACACAATCAGTCTAGGAAGAATTCAGTACGCTGTGCCAAATTTCGTGCAAATCGAAAGATATATAAGGACTTCGGTGCACCATTTACCTTAAATCGGACGACAATATATATGGGAGCTATATCTAAATCTGAATCGATTTTTGCGAAATTTTACACACGACAGTCAAGGCTGAATTCAGTACGCTATGCCAAATTTCGTGCAAATCGGAAGATATATAGGGACTTTGGTACACCATGTGCCTTAAATTAGACGAAAATATATATGGGAGCTATATCTCAATCTGAACCGATTTTTTCCAATTTAAATAGGCCTAATTTCATCCAAATCGGATCGTAAATGCGACCTGTACTTTGTTTACAATATAACATCTAAAGACGGACAGGCGGACGGACGGACGGACTGACGGACATGCATAAATCGACTCAGAAAGTGATTCTATGCATATTCTCAAAAAGAATCATGGGTCTATCTCGTTTCCTTTTGTCTGTTACAAACATATGCACAAAGACATAATACCCTGTACCACAGTGTGGTGAAGGGTATAAAAAGTCCACGCCTATGGTAATAATATTTTTCAAAAATCCATCCATTTTATTTACACGAAAAACAAATCATTTTTAAATAGTCAGACGGGGCCGACCATATGATACTCTACACAACTACCACGGAACTCTAACTTTTTTTGGATTTTTATTCCGAACCTGGGCAATATTTCGTGATAGTTGCACCCTATTAGCCCGATTAGAGGTCAATAGCACCTCTTTCTTACACCGACACTGATATTCCGAGTATTACTAATATTCAGTACAGTCCTACTAATTATTTGTCCATACTCCCTTCAACGTGGGTTGTGTTGAGATATTCAGATTTCAATTGCGGCCAGTAGACCGACTCGAAAAAAACACAAAAAAAAATTAAGTTTTCGGTCCACTTCATCCCAAAATTGTTATCTGATCATCACCGAAAATTATAGGCGTTGTCTTTGGCGATAACTGGAATCTCATGGAGTATTTCAAAGCGATCAGCGCTGTATTTCCGCCCTCTTGTGGGGTAATGGTTTACTAAATGCTACATGAATACGTAAGCACCTGTAAATATTTAAGTGTAACTCCCACATCAGAGTACATACGACAATGTAATTGGTATAAATTTAAAGGTCAACCACCCCTTTTGGATATAATATGAACTTCTCGGGTCCATGTCCTTCAGCAGTAAATATATACGTTATAAAATTCAAATTCTGTAATTTTTAACACAAAAGTCAGGGTACATTTGACCCGCCAAATATTGGCCGATCTTTATCAAAACATGCATGCTTATTCTAGATCGACTCAGCTAGTCGAGATATGATCGGTATACTTAAAGGTGGGTCTAGGACCAATATTTCGCGTCGTTACAAATAATACCCTGACAGCATAGTCGTGTAGGGGACTCTGACAGTGGGGACTCTGTGTAGAAAACGACATATTGCGCAAAAACTAAAATGGCTGCAGTATGGAGACCCAAATCAATTGAAAGGTCTCGAAATATACTTTCAGAATATATACACCTTATGGCGAAGAACAAACCTTGCTAAACGGATTTTCTTGATTTTCATTGCAAGTCTAATTGACAGTGGGGACTCTGTGTAGAAAACACCATATTGCGCAAAAACTAAAATGGACGCAGTATGGAGACCCACATCAATTGAAAGGTCTCGAAACGTACTTTCAGAATATATACACCTTATTCCGAAAAACAAACTTTCGCCTAACAGATTTTCTCGATTTTCCGTGCAAGTCACAGTGACAGTGGGGACTCTGTGTGGAAAACGCCATATTGCGCAAAAACTAAAATGGGCGCAGTATGGAGACCCACATCAATTGAAAGGTCTCGAAACGTACTTTCAGAATATATAAACCTTATGGCGAAGAACAAACTTTCGCCTGACGGATTTTCCTTGCAAGTCTCAGTGACAGTGGGGACTCTGTGTTGAAAACGCCATATTGCGCAAAAACTAAAATGGATGCAGTATGGAGACCCGCATCAATTGAAAGGTCGGGAAATGTACTTTCAGAATATATATACACCATATGGCGAAGAACAAACTTTGCTATACGGATTTTCTCGATTTTCCTTGTAAGTCTCAGTGACAGTGGGGACTCTGTGTAGAAAACGCCAAAAACTAAAATGGACGCAGTATGCAGACCCACATCAATTGAAAGGTCTCGAAATGTACTTTCAGAATATATACACCTTATGGCGAAGAACACATCCACGCCCATTTTAGTTACTTAAAAAAATATTTCAAAAAATCCACGCCTATTTTAGTTACTTAAAGAAATATTAAAAAAATCCACGTTTTGGTTACTTGAAAAAATATTATTATTTTTTTTAATATTTCCCATTTTCTTTAGAAACAATAAAGGACAAGTTTGTAAACAAATCGTACAAACACATATACATATATTTTGCCATATACGTATCGAAGAACATTACTATCCACACGCGTTTTTTTCGATTTGAAAAAAAAAAAATTCTGTATTTCGATAATGGCAGATGGCAAAAATTTATTATTGGCCATTTGTTATTTGAAAACTATTTTACGGTGTTGTTGTGTTTTTGTTTTCATTTCATTAATTCTGAATTTTTTTTTCTAAAGATTTGTTATCTACAAATGATGATTCTCTGCTGTCTGCTCAATGGCTTAATTAGCCAGTTTCAAAAAAAAAAAAAATGTTGCCTCGCACCAAAACTATAATTAAAAAAAAAAAATAACTGAATAGTTTCGACGTTTAACAAAAATGTTGTAATCGTTTAAAGACTCCAAAACCCCATTACTTGGTTAATTGAGCAATTAATTAAAATGCAATTAACAATCTATTGTAAATTTAAATTAGCATTTGTTTTTGTTTTTTTTTTTTTTTTTTTGAAAATAACTTTTACTAATGCCTAAGTTGTCGGTTTTGGTTGGGATGAGATGTGCTAAAAATTTAAAAATAATTTTGCAAAATATTTGCTTAAATGCAAAAAAATTAAAAATTTCAGTTGTGACCCAATAAATTAGCCCATATTTGTAGGCTGTCACGTAAAATAATAAAAAAAAAACGGTTTTCAATGTTTTATGAGGTCTTTTATTTCTTATGGGTTGGATTTGGTTTGCTGACAGGTGGTCGGCAAATACTTTTGATTTTCATTTTCGTATTTTTTTTTTTTTGCAACTCAAATTAATATGTTCACCAGCAATCGATTTATTTTTCACTTTCATGTCGATATTAAAATTTTTTTGGTGGGAGCATTCAATATCATTAATACGAAAATAGTATTGCTTAAATGTTTTTTTTATTAATTTGGTGGGCGAAAGACGAGCTAATTCATTTATTTGTGGTAATAAAATTGGAAAAGTGTCCATTAGGATTTTTTTTAATAAAAAAATATCTATTTTTTTTTAATTTTAAGTTTAAGGAGGCGTGTATTTTTGTAGCCTACACAACTATGTTGTCAGGGTATTATAGCTTTGTGCAGCCCCAAGAGTTTGTAACGCCGTGAAATATTGGTCGTAGACCCACCTTTAAGTATACCGATCATCATATCTCGAATAGCTAAGTCGATCTAGACATGTGTGTCCGTCCGTCCGTTCGTCCATTATAATTTGTAAACACGATACAGGCCACAGTTATGGACCAATCTTCACGAATTCTGGATGGATGGATTCTGGCCAATGAATCAAAATTTGTATTCTTTGACATATATATTTACTCCTGAAGGACATAGACCCGATAAATTGATAGTATATCCAAGATGAGTTGTTGAACTTTAAATTGATACCAATTATATTGTCGTATGTGCTCGAATGTGGGAGATACACTTAAATATTTACAGCTGCTTACGTATTTAGATATTATTTAATAAACCATTACCTCACTAGAGGGCGGAAATATAGAGCTGATCGCTTTGAAATTTTCCATGAGGTTCCAGTTATGGTCAAGGACAACGCCTATAATTTTCCGTGATGATCTGATTAAAATTTTGGGATGAAGTAGGCCGAAAACTAAATTTTTTTGTGTTTTTTCGAGTCAATATATAGGCCACAAGCCGAAAATCACAACACAACCCACGGTGAAGGCAAACGGGACAATTAATTAGAAGGGCTGTACTGAATATTGGGATATTCGGAAAATATGTCAGTGTAAGGAAGATGTGCTGTTGATCTCTAATCGGTCAAAAGGGTGCAAATATCTCTCAATATTGACCACGTTCGAAATAAACATACGCAAAAGTTAGAGTTCCGTGGTAGTTGTGTGGGGTATCATATGGTCGGCCCCGTCCGACTAACTGCTCCGCTCACACCAGTAAGAAAAGTAGTAAAGTCGGACGGAGCCGACTATATGATACCCTTCACCACTTTTGGTATATTCAGCAGATGCATTCTAACGGACGTCGCATTTTCGAAAGGTCATTGACGTGAAATATGTAAATGTGAACCGACTCAAATCTATATCTGAACCGATTTTCACGAAACTTAACACACCTCATTCTAGACTTAATTGAGTACGCTATGCTAAATTTCTGGCAAATCGAAAGATATATAGGGACTTTGGTACTCCTTTTACATTAAATCGGATGAAAATCGGATGAAATCTGAACCGATTTTCACGAAACTTAACACACATCAATTTAGACTTAATTCAGTACGCTGTGTCCAATTTCGTACAACTCGAAAGATATACAGGGACTTTGGTACTCCGTTTACATAAAATCGGACGAAAATATATATGGGAGCTATATCTAAATCTGAACCGATTTTCAGGAAACTTAATACACATCATTCAAAACCCAATACAGTACGCTGTGCCAAATTTCGTGCAAATCGAAAAATATATAGGGACTTTGGTACACCATTTATATAAAATCGGACGGATATATATATATATATATGGGAGCTATATCTAAATCTGAACCGATTTTCCCGAAACTTTACACACATTATTCTAGACTTAATTGAGTACGCTATGCTGAATTTCGTGCAAATCGAAAGATATATAGGGACTTTGATGGACCATTTTCATAAAATCGGACAAAGCTATACATGGGAGCTACATCTAAATCTGAGCCGATTTTCACGAAACTTTACACACATCATTCTAAACCCAATTCAGTACTCTATGCCAAATTTCGTGCAAATCGAAAGATATATAGGGACTTTGGTACACCATTTACATTAAATCGGTCAAAAAATATATATTGGAGCTATATCTAAACCTGAACCGATTTTCACGAAACTTTACACACATCATTCTAAACCCAATTCAGTACGCTGTACCAAATTTCATGCAAATCGAAAAATTCATAGGGACTTTGGTACTCTATTTACATAAAATCGGTCAAAAAATATATATGGGAGCTATATCTAAATCTGAGCCGATTTTCACGAAACTTATCATTCTAGACATAATTCAGTACGATATGCCAAATTTCGTGCAAATCGAATGATACATAGGGACTTTGGTACACCATTTACATAAAATCGAACGAAAATATATATGGGAGCTATGTCTAAATCTAAACGGTTTTGCTCGAAACTTAGCAGACATCATTCTAGACTTAATTTAGTACGCTATGCTAAATTTCGTGCAAATCGAAAGATATATAGGAACTTTGGTACTCCATTTATATTAAATCGGACAAAAATATATATGTGAGCTAATCTAAATCTAAACCGATTTTCACGAAACTTAGCAGACATCATTCTAAACCCAATTCAGTACGCTGTGCCAAATTTCGTATGGGAGCTACATCTAAATCCGAACCGATTTTCACGAAACCTAACACACGTCATTCTAAATCCAATTCAGTACTCTATGCCAAATTTTGTGCAAATCGAAAGACATATAGGGACTTTGGTACACCATTTACATTAAATCGGGCGAAAATATATATGGGGGCTATATATATGGATATATATATATATATCTGAACCGATTTTTCCTAATTTCAATAGGCTTCGTCCTTGGGCCAAATAAATGAGCTGTGCCAAATTTAATCCAATTCGGATCATAAATGCGACCTGTACTTTGTTTACAATTTAACATGGACAGACAGACGGACGGACGTCCGCCCAATGACATAACACCATGCACCACACTGTGGTACAGGGTGTTATGTCTTTGCATTTTTTCAAGAATGTTTTTTCAAGTAAAGAATTTTTCAAAAAAGGCAACCTTTTTTGGTTTTGATTTTTTTAAAAATATTTTTTTTTTTTTTAAATTTCTTTTCATATTTATCGTGAAAATTATGAATTAAAAACATTATTTCAATATTTGTTTAAGTTTAGTGTTGTAGATTATTTGTTTATATTTCATTGTAAATATAATAAAAAAAAAACAATTTTGAATTGCCTGCAAACAAATGTTAGCTGGCAATCAACACGTTTAAAAAAGTGAAAACAAAAACAAATAAAAAATTATTAAAAATTTAAATATTCGAATAAATTAGAACAAAAGCCAAGACAAGTCACACTTCTTTTTGTTTTGCTATTTGCAAAAATTGAAATCAAAATCATGTCTCTAACACAATTTTGCAAATGAAAAAGATTGCGAATTTCAAATTTGTTTTGAGATAATACCGTGTCTATACATTTTTTTATTAGGACAACAATAACAAAATCGGATTGTTAAAAACGAATGAGGTGATAAATTCAATAAACAATGCCCTAGATTTGCATTTATTTTGAAAATGGAGATTTTCTTAGATTTAATGGGTTTATTAAACCCCGCATACCCGACGCCTCGGCGAATGGATTAGTTGCGGTACTTCAAGCGCCATTTGACGACTGAAAGAAATCGCTTATCAGTGCAGTGGTGAAGGTTCAGTTGGTCATCATCATCATCACCATTCGATGATTTCACACAAATCTAGGTGATTCAGAATTAGCAACAAAAATCTTGCTGATAAATCCATGTCGAGTTAGAATGGTCACTTGGAATGAAAATTTATTTTATCCAGAGAATGAAATTATTTTATCCGTAAAGAAATTCATGTCCATTTATGAAGGGGTTTTTTTTGAAGAGGCCATGGACGATGTGTCATAATTTAATTAATCAATTAATTAATTAATACATTTTATTTTGTTATTGTTTTTTGTATTTGTTGTTATTCTAAATTAACGGAACAGCTCCAGCAGGGCATTTGTCATCATCTCAGACAAAGATTGTAGATTGAGAAAAATCATGCCATAAATGAATGAATTACAATTTTCTTCAAAAAAAAAAAAAAAAAAAAACACGCAAAAATAATAATAATAATAAATAATTGTAATAAATCAAGAGGAAAAATTAAAAAAAAAAATAAAAATATATTTAAAAAAATATCCACCTTCAACTGTATGGTTACAACTTGCTAAAATTATTTTTAAAAAATCCACTCCTATGGTAACTACTTGAAAAAATAGTTTTAAACCAGTAAGGAAAGTAATAAAGTCGGACCGGGCCAACTATATGATACCCTTCACCATTTTGGGTATATTGTACATATGTATCCTTACAATGGCATGTCAATGTTCCCTCGAAGGACCATACTCATATCTATCTACAACCTATGCTAAATTGAATTTTATTCGGGCAGATTAAGAGTCGTCTGCGTCGTCTTGAGACAAGTCTCATTGTGATACGTTGTGCAAAATTTCGTGTTAATCGGACAAACATTAGGAGTTTGGTGCACCATTTATGTAAAATCGGACGAATATACATATACATGTATGTGGGAGCTACATCGAAATCTGAACCAAGTTTCCCGAAACTTACCGCACATCATTCTAGGTTTAATTCAGTAGGCTGTGCCAAATTTTGTCTCTATCGGAAAAATATTAGTATTTTGGTGTACCATTTACCTAAAATCGGACGAATATATATATGGGAGCTATATATAAATTTGAACCGATTTCCACAAAACTTCGCATACATCAAACTGGAGCTAATTTAGTACGCTGTGCAAAATTTTGTTTCAATTGGAAAAATATTGGAAGTTGCGTGTACCATTTACTTAAAATCGGACGAAACTGTATATGGGAGCTATATCTAAATCTGAACCGATTTCCACAAAACTTCGCACACATCAAACTGGACCTAATTCAGTATGCTATGCATAATTTGGTCTCAATCTGAAATATATTGGCAGTTTGATGAACAATTTACCTAAAATCGGACGAAACTATATATGGGAGCTATATCTAAATCTGAACCGATTTTCACGAAACTTAGCACACATCATTCTAGGCATAATTCAGTACGTTATGCCAAATTTCCTGCAAATCGGAAGATATATAGGGACTTTGTTGCACCATTTATGTCAAATCGGACGAATATATATGTAAATGTGGGAGCTATATCGAAATCTGAACCGATTTTCCCAAAACTTACCACACATCATTCTAAACCCAATCCAGTACGCTATGCCAAATTTCTTGAAATTCGAAGGATGTATAGGAACTTTGGTGCATCAATTACATAAAATCGGACGAATATATATGTGGGAGCTATATCTAAATCTGAACCGATTTGCACGAAACTTAGCACACATCATTTAAGGTTTAATTCAGTAGGCTGTGCCAAATTTCGTGCAATTCGAAAGACTTTGGTGCACAATTTACCTAAAATCGGGCGAATCTATATATAGGAGCTATATCTAAATCTGAACCGATTTTTACGAAACTTAACACAGATCATTCTGCACTTAATTCAGTACGCTGTGCCAAATTTTGTGCAAATCGAAAGATATTTAGGGACCTTGGTGCACCATTTACATAAAATCGGAAGAAACTATATATGGGAGCTATATCTAAACCTCAACCGATTTTCACGAAACTTAGTACACATCATTCTGGACCTAATTCAGTACTCTATGCCAAATTTCGTGTAAATCGAAAGATATATAGGGACTACGGTGCCCCGTTTACCTTAAATCGGACGAAACTATATATGAGGGCTATATCTAAATCTCAACCGATTTCAGGAAAACTTCATATGCAACTAGCTGGACCTAATCTAGTACGCTGTGCAAAATATTGCCTCAATCGGACAAATATTGCGAGTTTGGTGCACAATTTTCATAAAATCGGACGAAACTATATATGGGAGCTATATCTAAATCTGAACCGATTTGCACGAAATTTAGCACAGATCATTCTAGGCTTAATTTAATAGGCTGTGCCAAATTTCGTGCAATTCAAAAGATATATAGGGACTTAGGTGCCCCATTTACCTTAAATCGGTTGAACATATATATGGGAGCTATAACTAAATCTGAACCGATTTTCTCAAAACTTGATACACGTCGTTCTAGACTCCATTTAGTACATTATGCAAAATTTCGTGCAAATCGAAAGATATATAGGGACTTTAGTGCACCATTTACCTAAAATCGGACGAAAATATATATGGGAGCGATATCTAAATCTGAACCGATTTGCACGAAACTTAGCACACATCATTCTAGGCTTAATTTAGTAGGCTGTGCCAAATTTCGAGCAATTCGAAAGATATATAGGGACTATGTTGCCCCGTTTACCTTAAATCGGACGAAACTATGTATGAGAGCTATATCTAAATCTGTACCGATTTGCACGAAATTTAGCACACATCATTCTAGGCTTAATTCCATACGCTATGCCAAATTTCGTGCAAATCGAAAGATATATAGGGACTAGGGACCCCGTTTACCTTAAATCGGACGAAACTATGTATGACAGCTATATCTAAATCTGTACCGATTTGCACGAAATTTAGCACACATCATTCTAGGCTTAATTCCATACGCTATGCCAAATTTCGTGCAAATCAACAGATATATATGGACTTTGGTGCACCATTTACATTAAATCGGACAAAACTATATTTGAGAGCTATATCTAAATCTGAACCAATTTTCACGAAACATAGCACACATCACTCTAGACTTACTTCAGTACGCTGTGCCAAATTTCGTGCAAATCGAAAAATATGTAGGGACTTTGGTGCACCATTTACCTAAAATCGGACGAAAATATATATGGGAGCTATATCTAAATCTCAACCGATTTTTCCCATTTTCAATAGGGTTCGTGCTTGGGCCAAATAAGTGACTTGTGCCAAATTTCATCCAAATCGGATCATAAATGAGACCTGTACTTTGTTTACAATTTAACATCTGACGGACATGCATAAATCGCCTCAGA
>NW_026876464.1:0-19335 GCF_032173495.1 Musca vetustissima | reverse complement strand
ATAGACACATGGTTTCTTTTAAGAATATGCATAGAATCACTTTCTGAGTCGATTTATGCATGGTCGTCCGTTCTTCCGTCTGTCTGTCCATGATAAATTGTAAACAAAGTACAGGTCGCATTTATGATCCGAATTGGAGGAAATTTGACACAGCTCATTTATTTGGTCCAAAGACTACCCCTATTGACATTGGGAAAATCTGTTCAGATTAACATATAGCTCCAATATATATTTTCCTCCGATTTTAAGTAAATGATGCACCAAGACCCAAAGTATGGTCAATATGCGTAAAACGTGCTGAAATTAGTATAAACTAACCTGTGACAAATTTCGTATTTGTTTAGATATGGCTTCCATTAATTTTTCGTCCGATTTTAATTACATGGGGCCCAAACTTCTCATTTTTGTCAGATTGGCGCGAAATTTTGCACAACGTGCCAAATTGAGTATAGAATGACGTAATTGTTTTTTTAAAAATTCAGACCCATATTCGACCGAATTCATGTTTATTGGGTTTCAAATAATCGACGAGTGTCCGATTGAGATTTGCTTGAAATCGATTTACATATTTTTATCTCCTTCTTTATCTATCCAAATGAAGAGTTTAGTATAGATTACAAATGACTTGTTTATGGATTGATCCAAGTCGGTTCACATTTAGATATAGATCACATATTTTAGTTCATTCAATTTCATATCAATGGTCCTTCGAAAATGCGACGTCTGCATCTGTTGAATATATGGTGAAGGGTATCATATAGTCAGCCCCGTCCGACTTTACTACTTTCCTTATTGGAAAGTAGCAATTCACATATGTATTGCTTCTAGAGATAAATGACAACCGGGTCCGATGAGCAAGATGAACGCTTTCATCAAGTATTTGCACCTATAGAAGAACGATTTATTGGCAAAAGTGTACTTGCATTAATAACTGATATGTGCTGGTCATAATATGATGACGATACGGAGTTACCCAGAAATAAAAGAAAAATTTAATACTCAAATTAGAGATAATTTTTTACTAATAAATGCAGTGTATACAAAAATCTTTTGTTTTCCAACTAATATTGCAATTTTATGAAGAATTATGTTGCCTTTGGTGAAATACTCACAACATGCACTATTATTGAAGATTTTGGCATTTTTCTGAAAGGTGTGGTATTAACACTAGCTGAAGTCAGCATATTGTGGGAAAAATCGGTAAAAACTTTTAATAATTACGATATTAACCCTAAAATAAGTTTTTGTTTTTTTAAGGTTTTTGACGTTTAGGCTGATTTTTGAGTTTTAGTCTATTCTAAGACTTACAGTAAAACTTTATGGCGAACATTGAAATTTGTCGCACAGTGTTATTCTAGAATCATTTCCTAATCGATTTGGCTGTACTTTAAAATACCGGGTCTTTGGTGGAGAAAAAACCTGTTCACAGAAAATTTTTAACCAAATCCCGCTCATTTAAAAACAAATGTATATATTTAGTATTTTAATTCAGGTTTGACACAATTATTTTTTTTCAAATTTCATTTTTATATTCAGTGATCACAGTTTTACAAAACGTGTTCAAAAATAATTTGATTAATACAATTTTTTTAAAAAAATTTTACCTTAATTTTCCTATCCTATTGCATTTTTCCTTTTTTCTTGCAGAATCGTAATCAGCGTCCTCGAAACCCTTATATGTTATATTTATTTCATAAATCCTCTGCTCAAGTTATGGCCGATAAATGGGATTTTTGGCCCATAATGCGTTGCATATTTTCTTATATAAGAATGTTCGGCCTGGCTGAAATCAAGACCCTCTTTAATTGGTAGATCTTTACTTTGTTTAAAATTGCAAAATATTCGGGTTTTGATTTACGTAAGGCGTTGCTCCATATAACGATACTTTCCGTCTTTTCCTCATTTTCCAATTTTTGGTTTCTAAAGGAGAGTAGGAAATATTTTTTTCAATGTCCAAACAACTACTACATAGAGACAGCATTTATAAAATACTAGTGCTCTGATTTAGTATCTTCTTCTTTTCATCTACCATTTGGGTAATCTTTTTCAATTACTTTTGAAAATTCAACTTGTAACTAACTTTAGTGTTACTTTTAACTCTCTAATTGTAGTAACTGTCATAAAATACAAACTATGTCCAAACATACATATCCATAATGTCGTCAAATAAATATTATGGTATGAGCAAGTGAGTGTGTGCGTATGTGAGGAGTGCATATGGACGAAACCATAAAAATCAAATATCATCATTGCTCCCATGTCCGCACACACACACACGTTCTTGTACATTCATCATCATCTGGTCGTCTCTGTCGAATGTACATTTATGGTTAACAAATGGCATAGTAATGAAGTACTTTGCGTGAGTAAACATTTGTACATCTCACTCTGCAAACACCACACACACATTCAACAATTATGGTTGAAAAGATTTCTTTCAACTTTTCAAACTTTCCCCCTTTTGGCAATGTTTGTGAATGTGTGTGTGTATGTGTCGATTCTGTAATTGTAAACGTAATAACTACATACGTATGTATATCAAAGTGTGCTCGTTGTAAGTGCCAATTGTGTTACATACCAAAAGTGATGTATATTCACACTCACACATTAGCAAATGATATTTGAATGGAAATGGATCGGGCCTCAAAAAATTAAATTTGTTTGCTGTAGGTTTAAAAATTACAAAATTATTTAACTACTAAATATTGGAATGAGTTCTGAGATAAAATGTCGATGAGAGCCACCATATCTTTAAAATCTTAAGAGGAATGATTAACATTCTATCCCCTAAACAATTAACAATTTTCTGATTGCCCGTACATCCTAATGTAACTTTGTGGTCAATATTTAACCAATATGAATGCCTTCGATGCGGAATTGAATTCTTTCATAGAATCAACAATCACAGCATGAAGTTGTTGAAGTTCAGAGTACTGACGTCCTAAGAATGTGGTTAAAGAATACCTTATATATTATAAGGATCAATTAACTTCTGAATAGGATTAATATAACAACGACACAGACAATGGTGTGCTGAAGAAGGAAGAAAACTGGAAAACAAGGATATGTCATTAAATTTGTAAATTAATGAAATAATTGAACAAGAAAGAATATTTACATGATACTTATAACATGTCTAGTATGAAGTAACATGTATATCGTTAGCTAAAATGCAAAAAGGCGTATCTAACAAAAACATAATTGAGTAGGAGAAGCAAAAAACTGTTTTGAATGAAAACTATAAACATGTCATGTGAAATGAAAAAGTGTGCCCGGCAGGGTGATATTGCATATGACTGAATTTTTTGTTAGTTACGCCTTTTTCATTTATCAAATAAATCCACTTGTAGTTACGTCTTTAAGTTTTTTGTTAATAGAAGCTCCTGTTTTGACCGCAGACGTGTAAAACTTTGTCAACACATGTAGTTTATTGACATTCACAATATTCATTCAAAAAGTCAATTTTCAATTTTTTGTTAGTTACGCCTTTTTGCATTTTAGCTGACGATATTGTGGAACAAAAAGGGAACACAAGTCAAGACTTTAGATGAGATGGACTGGAACCATACCATTATAATATCAGTGACTTTATGTCCATAATGTAACGTTGTTGTTGTTTATAGAAGGAGTATATGTTCGATTAGACGGACTCAAACAATAAATTTAAAACCCGTTAAGGAAAACGATCAGAACAAAAACATTATATAAACCTATCTATAACCCGTTGTCTTACGGCTAATGGGGGTATAAACACTTTGATATGGCAAATAATGTGCCTCTCCGAAATATTGGTTTCAGACTCCATGTTTCTTTGGACAAAATCCATTTCAGACAACTACAAATGCCTCTCTCAAAGGGAGTTACCGATTTCATTCAACCTTTGCAAATCATAATATTTCTCCCACTCTTAGTTCAAGTTCGAAGATGGCGAATAACGGACCTTCTGGTACCTCCCCCCAAATGGTCAACATTTTTCATAAATCTGTTATCAGGTGAAACGAATTTCAGATTTGCACCACCTATTGTCTTTATCAAACCTATATCAAGTCGACACTCCTCTGGCACCTCCCCCAAAAATCAATATTATTTGATGCGAATTGTATAACCGAGTTGACCAACATGAAATCCGAAATAATAAAAACATATAGGGGGAGACTGGGGCACCTTCGGAATTTTTTCTTTTTTCTATATCTCAGTACTTATTCAACAGATATAAAAACTTTATGGCTGATTATTGTTCTCTGCTACTCAGTTTTAAAAAGTTAGTTTTAGAAGTATCTTCTTCGTGACAATTTGAAGTTAATAAAGCGTTAATACTCGGCACTCCAAAATTACATTATTTTGTTACCTTAAATATTATCGCCTTAGTTACTTTCAACTTTCACTAAGAAGATACGTTTAACATGTGACAAATGCGTGATTCATTTCTTCAATACCGTATTTGTTAAAATACGATATCGCATGGTAGTGATTTTTTGATACCCAAATAAATAAAATACTTGTATGAATAATGAGTATATTTTGCCAAAAAATTTCAACATTTAACGCTAACAAACATACAATTTAAGTTAAGGTTAATACTCAGCAAAGCTAAAAACATTATTTAGTTAAATGATAATGATACAGTATTTTTCGGTTAATTGCACATCAAAATTTGCACAATTTTTTGTTAAATTAATCGAAGAACCAACCGTGCGGCAAGTTTTGTTGAAATAGATTCAGATTTATATAGTTAATAGGTAACTATTTTTGTATCAAAATTTGTTTTAGAAAGAAGCTAGGGTACAGAAAAATATACATCAATAAAATAAAATAATTTATAGTAATTTACTGAGATAACTAAGATAGGTTCTTTTAAAAGAACGGTGGCGCGAGTGAGTTAAATATGTAATTCTTGTAAGGTGAAAAACATTCTTTTTTTCATGATGTAGGTCCCATAACAATTTCTCGTCCACCTCAAGGTGAATAAAAAATACAGGATGGGTAGGACTTATTTTGGTATTTGAAAGTGGTAAGGATGATCAATATTTGACACATGTTGCGTAGTATACGGGCATTTCCGCAGACACTCTCAGATTTTCGGAGTTAAAATAACATTTTAACTGTTAACTGTCAGTGTTAAAAAAGTTGAGAGCCTCCGGCTTTTATCTCTTGAGATAAAATTCACAAACGGCTTTAAATATACAAGACTTTCGATTTCTGCGTTGTCTACATCTAATTCATTCTTCGGATAAACGAAAGGTCGGTTCACCGTAACAGTCTCAAGTGTTTTTTATACCCTTCACCACACTGTGGTACAGGGTATTATGTCTTTGTGCATATGTTTGTAACAGGCAAAAATAATCGAGATAGACCCACGGTTCCTTTTGAGAATATGCATAGAATCACTTTCTGAGTCGATTTATGCATGTCCGTCTGTCCGTCCGTCCGTCCGTCCATGTATTTTTGTTAACAAAGTACAGGTCGCATTTATGATCCGATTTGGATGAAATTTGGCACTGGTCACTTAATTGGCCCAAGGACGAACCCTATTGAAATTGGAGAAATTCGGTCTACGTTTAGGCATAGCTCCTATATAAGGGTACCCCAAAATTTTCGGTATTTTGAGGTTCTTGAGCGCGTTTTTTAACTGAATTCGCTGAAATTTTGTACTTTGAGTTCTTATTGGGTAGCAAATCTCCCTACCAAAAATTATAAATAAAGGTCCATTTTTTCGGATAGCCCCCATATAAGATTACCCCCAATTTTCGGTATTTTGGGGGTTTTGATCGCATTTTCCGACCGAATTCGCTGAAATTTGGTACTTTGTGTTCTTATTGGGTAGCAAATCTCCCTACCAAAAATTATAAATAACGGTCTATTTTTTCGCATAGCCCCCATATAAGGGTACCCCCAAATTGTCGGTATTTTGAGGTTCTTGAGCGCGTTTTTTAACTGAATTCGCTGAAATTTTGTACTTTGAGTTCTTATTGGGTAGCAAATCTCCCTACCAAACATTATAAATAAAGGTCAATTTTTTCGGAAAGCCCCCATATAAGTGCACCCCCAATTTTCGGTATTTTCGGGTTTTTTTGGCTCGTTTTATAACTGAATTCGCTGAAAAAAAAAATATAAAATTTATAAAAAAAATTATAAATATAGGTCCAGTTTTTCTGGTAGTCCCCATATAACGGTACCCCAAAATTTTTGGTATTTTGGGGGTTCTGATCGGATTTTTCGACCAAATTGACTGTAATTTAGTACGTCGAGTTCTTATTATTATATAAATTATAAATATTGGTCAATTTTTTCTGGTAGCCCCCAGGTTTTGAGGTTCTTGAACCAAATTCTTTTTTCTGGTACAGGGTATTATGTTTTTGTGCATATGTTTGTAATATGCAAAAATAATAGAGATAGACCCAGGGTTCCTTTTGAGGATATGCATAGAATCACTTTTTGAGTCGATTTAAGCACGAAATTTGACACAGCGTAGCAAATTATGTCTAGAATGATGTGTGTAAAGTTTCCTGAAAATCGGTTCAGATTTATATATAGCTCCCACATATACTTTCGTCAGATTTAATGTAAATGGTGCACCAAAGTCCCTATATATCTTTCGATTTGCACGAAATTTGGCACAGCGTAACAAATTAGGTCTAGAATGATGTTAAGTTTCCTGAAATCGTTTCAGATTTAGATATAGCTTCTATATCTGACCAAATGAACAATTTAGTATCGGTTGCAGAATGACGTGTTTATGGTTCCAATTTCATTTTACTGGTCCTTTAAAAATGCGACTTCTGTTGGGATTCATCTGTTGAATATACTCAAAGTGGTGAAGGGTATCATATAGTCGGCCCCGTCCGACTTTACTACTTTCCTTACTGGTTTTTTTTTAATTATACCGTACACCACACAAGGTATTATGTCTCGGTAAACCCACTGTTACTTTTGAGGATATGGATAGAATCACTTACTTATACTTAGTGTCGAATTCCACAATCTTAAGATAGGACGTGAATATGATTATTCGACGACTCTTACTGACCCTGCGTCGGAACCATTCGGATATTTATATTTATTTAAACGAACGCAAACTAGTCACTTTTACTCTCTTTAATCGAGAGCTTTTCTCCCCTGTAAAAGAAAGGAAAACGAAAAGTTTTTTTTATCAAAAAGTCACACTAAAAATTCAAATCATAAAAAGTTCGGCCCGGCCGAATGTAACCACGTTTTTACTTGTTTTGAGATTTACATCATAACTCTGCGGTATTACGCATTTTCCTTGATCAGTAAAACTATGCAAAGACATAAGTGAAACGGACGTAATTTTTTATGTTTTTATTTCTATAAGATGTCCTTGGAACAATAGAAGTTGATTGCATTCAGAATGTGGTAGCGAAATTGTAACAAAGTTTACCAGCACTGGTACAAAAAAAAACATAGGAAAAAGAAAAAAAAACTTGCAAACTTTCAATTCTCTTTGAACGTATGTGGCACCAAAAGAGAACCGATGATAACATATTCTCGTGTGATCTATTTTTTATTTTGATTCATATTTGTTGAAAAAACCTTTCACTACCAACTTCTCTGGGGAAATTGTTACTGAAGAGTGGTTGGAAAATATGAAATATGAGGCTATTCACTGTGTTAGTGAATAGCCTCACGTTTCAGCTCTAATTTATCACCTGGTAAGAAACTATATTTAATCAAAATGTATTATTTTCGTATCCACTCCTGCAACATTGCCTGCCAAAAAACCCCGTTTAGGTGATCTCTAACATTACAAAAGCCACAATCAAACTGACACCAAATTGTAGCAAAATCGAAGCCACAATAAATGCATCAGTCCGTGCAATTTCCCAACATCCGTATTGCGACGTGAGAATATGTAGAAGTGTGGGCAGATTTGTGGCTAAGAGTGTTAGTGTATTACAAAGTTGGAATGGAAATAAAATGCGTTCACCACTTGATATGCAAGTTGATAATAGAAACACCAATAACTTGGCATGAACCATTCTCGTTCGACAAAGCAAATGAACAATAATTTTTGTGTGGCACAGTGTTTGAAAATACAGATTATAGTGAAAATATACGATAGAACAATCTAACCCTAGAATGGCCTATTGGATTTTACTGAAATGTTTGAGCTACTAGTTATACTTTAAAGTAATTTGGAATAATTTTTCTACTTCAATTTAAACACTTAAAAAAACAAGGATTTGTTCACATTTCCGGGATGAGGGAATATGAAGAAGTCATT
Source organism: Musca vetustissima (assembly GCF_032173495.1). Taxonomy (NCBI): domain Eukaryota; kingdom Metazoa; phylum Arthropoda; class Insecta; order Diptera; family Muscidae; genus Musca; species Musca vetustissima. The sequence goes on along the minus strand of NW_026876464.1, from coordinate 11,093 downwards.
GGGTGGGAGACAGGGCTGTACACGAATGGCGTATCAATTTCAGATTATTTAAAAGCCGATTAGCCGATATTTTAAAGCTCGAATTGTCTTAGGACACAGTGACTCGTCTTCACCTGTCCGCTTTTCGGATTTCTCCGAAAAATTTAGAAAAACAGAAGTTATGATAGCCGCCATATGGCAGTACCTCCATCCAATGGGAATACCAAATTAGAGCCACTTTGGTTGTAAAGCGTGCCTAAAATGCTTTTCAACCAAAGTGGATCCTATTTGGTATTCTCATTGGGCCGCGATTCTTCCAAACTAAGAGGATATAATTTCGTATTCCAAATTCTTGGATAGTGAAAAACATATTTGGAGAAAATGGTATTTTTTCTTTTGATTTATGAAAAGCTTACAAGTTCCTCATCTTATTCCCCAAAAAGAGTTTCAAGGGGAATAAAACACTGTACAAGCTGCAAGCAAGTAATCATCACAAAACAGAATCTGAAAATTTTTCATACATCTGAAGCTGTTGGTGTTGTTTGTGTTACGTTTCTATTCCACGAATTTGTCACGTATCCGTATGCCTAATAGTTGCCACAAGCCAAATAAACTTGTAGAAGGAAACACGCAAAAGGAAATGGCAAGGAACCTCTTTGGCTGGTGGAAAACACACACACGCACGTACTTACACTCATGCAACAACCGTCACTTCTTTTTCCTTCTTTTTCACCTTAAACGAGCCTTTTTTTCTTTCACCACTCCGAATGATTGCTTAACATTGCTTCTATCCGTCCAGCTGCCATTGCATAAACAAAATGCCCAAATGCCACAAAACATGTTGCTATTCTAGGCGACTGCGGACGTGCAAAGAAAAATTACGTTTTACCGGCTTTTGAACACACAAAAAGCTAGCAAGCAAGCAAATGACAACTACATCCCAAGTTGCCACAAACTATATTGGTCACATAGAAATGTGTTAGCACAACCACCAGCGTCAAGTCACAAAGGACTTGACACTTACTTCTTGTGTGTTCTATGTTGTTTTTGTTTTTCTACGTGGCTTTCTTCTCACTTTCCACTGTAACTAACACCTTCATAAATTCTGCAGGAAGATTTGACAAAAAACGTATTACCACCACCACTGTAGCAACAACGAGAAAACCCCAGAAAAACTATGTGGCTAAAACTATTCAACTTTGGTGTAGTCTTCAATTCCCTGGCACAACATCCACGGCTAACACGAACACACGCACAAACCAAATGAAACGACAAATACTGAGAAATCTCAACAATCATAAGAGCCATAAGAACTAAAGTCAAAGGGAAAAAAGACAATATTTTGAATCAACTCTTTTTTGGAGTCGTATAGCCACAGATATGAACAACTAACCAGTGCGTCACTCGAAGAACTGGTTGTTTGTAATTTGGTTAGATTTCAATTCTTTTGTTATCCTTAAGTCCACAGAGATTTATGCATTTCGCAACATGAATGCAAATCCGATAAACAAGATTTGTTTTGCGAAGTTCAGTGGTAAGAGGGAATTAATGTAATATGTTGATGTGGAAAGGGAAATAATTAAAAATATTTTCGATTTTTATTTGGTTGGCTACTTGTTATGTAAATAAGATATAAATTTGATCTATGACGTATGAGCATTAAAAACTTGCTGGATGTTAGAATTTTGTTATACACTGCGTATCATAACTATAGACGCACCCTTATTCAATTGGTATGTTAGTTGACAAATAAAATGGACCCATTAAGTTATTGTTCACAATAAAACGACCAAAAACACATATTATTCGACAAAAATAATTAATTTAATTCAACAAAAATAATTAATAATTTCTTTATGGTTTCGCCAAATTCTGCACTTTCAAAATTGCTGGTGTTGCATAACTATAGACGCACTTTTAAAAAATTAGAAAAATTTCTTTTTTAAAACTTAAATAAAATAAAATAACTTTTATAAATAATGGGTAGGGACTCCCTTATTTTGAATAAGTTCAAAAATTTTATCCATCACACTGTTGATCAAAATTATTCGCAAGTCTTCATGGATTGACCGCCATTCATCGAAAATCACTTCTTAGAGGTAAAATACAGTTTGGTATTGGAGGTTTTCTGCATAGACACGATGAGTCAAGATTCCACACATGTTCTCGATCGGATTCTGGTCGGAAATTTTTTAATTTTAACCAAACTTGAGTATGGCGACTTTTATGAACTGGTGCGTTGTCCTGCTGAAAAACGAGTCCTTGATTGTTGCTGCTTTCCCAAAATGGCAATAATTTGTCTTCGCAGACTTGAACGTACTCCATTGAATTCATCCGACAACATGGAAATGTCAAATAAAGCATTCCGTGGCTATAAAATGCTTTGTTTGTTTGTATGCTACCGATAGACGCCAAGACGGCTGAACAGATCTTAATCAGATTTACACTGTATGTCGGGGCATGCCCTGAAAGTAACAGAGGCTATATAAACTTTAAAAATTCCGCGTGGATGCGGAGTTATAGCATCAATAGTAAACATACCTCAAAATTTCTGAACATGTAATATGCGTTTATCTTAAGAACGGTTACAGATACCTTTTTCAAAATTTGACTGAATAACGAAGGTGTGAATACACACCATCCGTAAAAAAATGAGCATGGTACAATCAACGGAAAATACACTTTTTACTGCATTCTAAAAATCTGCATGTTGAAAATTTAAAATATTTTGTTTGTAGACTCTGAAAATGGTGAAAAGATTTTACTGAGATTTTCACAGAACGTCATAACTTGCCCTGGGAATAACATATGCTATGTAAACTTCTAAGATTTCCCGAAGATGCGGTGTTATAGCATCGAACGTAATCATACTTCAAAAATTATGAACATGTAATTTGTGTATATCTTAAGTACGGTTATAGATACCGACTTCAAACTATTGCTGAGTAACGTGAGTGTAAATACGCATCATCCGCACAACATGACCGCTGACAAGTGAAAACGCACTCCTCATTGAATTTAAATCTATACGTAGAAAATAGAAAACTTATTGTTTTTGACCTGAAAAACCACTAAACAGATTTTATTAATATGTTCATGGTAAGTTAAGCGATCCCATGTAAGTAACATAGGTTAGATAAAACTGAGGAGTAATAACATCAAAAGTATTCATACATCTTAAAGAATGTACATACATACATATGTATGTCGAACATTTTCTATGGGTATATCTTAGGGTAGTGGCTTGAAAATATAATTGAGCAAAAATTGTGTAAAATTGAAAAAAAGGTTGACATTATAATTTTCCATTTTTGTCAGTTTGTGAAAACAAGTTTATTTTGAACAAAATCAAACAAAATAGTTCCGTTCCAGAACCTAAAAGAATCTTCTAATTTTACGAGTTTTGCAACTTTTTACTCGAAAACCGTCCCTGAACAACAATTGAATAAAATTTAAGAGAGCACAAAACAAAATTGCGTTCTCTTTGTAAACTTTTTACTCGAGAAATTTGGACGAGTAAAAATAGTAAAAAATAATGCCTACTTCTGATTGGCTGTTATGTTGATTTTGAAGTATTGCCATCCCGAACTTTTCAAATTATTTTGTACTCTGAGAGCGATTTTGATATATTACTACCTTTACTATTAAAAAGGTACTGGAACAGACCAAATGTTATTTGGATTTCAAAAAAAAAAAAGGAAAAACAAAAACATTGAAGTGAGTAGTGGGCATTTTAATTATAAATCGTTTTATTATCTGGAAAAAGTCAGAGACTGGGATAGGATAAATTCAGATACACCGCTAATTTTTTAAAAAATACCATTTTGTGGAGGAGGTAACAGATGGAGGTGATCGTTTATAAAAAATTTATAAAAAGTATAGACATTATAATTTTTGAATTGCAAGAATATAATATTTGTAAATTTTTATTGTCCTTTCTTACTTTTGCGTGCTCTTAGCATAAATTCTAAATTATGTTCCGTCTAAAATTGCTGCCATTACCAGATCTCATTATGGCGAATACTTTAATAACTGATCCGATTTTATTCATAGTCAATATTAACGGATTTTAAAAAAGCGATAAACCTTGGCGGTAATTTGGCAAACAAACGCCCTTATTGTCACGAGATGACACATGTCAAGTTTGTCTTAAATTGATTCGGATATAGATTTCAATTAAATATGAACTCCGATTTAATTAAACACTGTAACCGTTCGATTGGCATCAAATGTCCGACAAACTATATATAGCTTTTCCGTTAGCCTGTATGTCTGCCTATAGAACTCGCAATATTAATGATATAGCTATGCAATTTTTCACATACATTGGTCACTTTTTCTCATACCTCTTCCCTTTTTAAGGTTGAATTGGTTGTAATAATATCGGCACATTTTTTGGATAGCCCTAATATAACGGTACTCCCCATTATTCGGTATTGTGTTGAGTTTGGGCACGATTTTTAACCTTAGTGGGTAGAAAACTTGTCTGCCAAAAATTATCGGTATTGCTCCATTGTTTTGAATAACTCACATGTTATGGTACCCCCTAATATTCGGTATTTTAAAGCCGTTAGGCGCGCTTTTAAACGAAATCGACTGTAATCAGGTATTTTTTTTTGTGCGAAGAACATCTTCCTACTAAATGTTATCAATATTGGTCACCTATTCACCTGTTCATCCCAAATTTCCGAATTTTGGCGAGTTTGGGCGCGCGTTTTAACCAAATTGGTTGTAATTTTTTAGTGGTTCCCCCTTGATTCGTTATTTTGGGGCCGAATAGCCTTTATTTTGATTTTTATACCCTTCACCACACTGTGGTACAGGGTATTATGTCTTTGTGCATATGTTTGTAACAGGCAAAAGGAATCGACCCATGGTTCTTTTTGATAATATGCATATAATCACTTTCTGAGTCGATTTATGCATGTCCGTCCATTTGTTGATGTTAAATTGTAAACAAAGTACAAGTCGCATTTATAATCCGATTTCGATGAAATTTGGCACAAGTCACTTATTTGGCCCAAGGACGAACCTAATTGAAATTGGAGAATATCCGTTCAGAAAATCCGATTTTAGGTAAATTGAGCACCAAAGTCCCTGAAAATCATTCAATTTGCACGAATTTTGGCATAGGGTACTGAATTTAGTGTAGAATGACGTGTGCTAAGTTTCGTGAAAATCGTGTGCCAAAATCAAATTTTGACACAGCGTACTGAATTAACTCTAAAATGATGTGTGCTAAGTATCTCCCGATTTAAGGTATTTTTTGACATTTAGACACATTTTACGACCAAAAGGGCTGTAATTTGGCACAGAATGTTATTTTTGGGTACCAAATGGCCATGCAAAAATTTATGTATGTAGGTCCACGTTTACTGGTAGACCCCATACAACGGTACCCGTATTTTGAGTATTTACCAAAAAATTGGGTATAGACTCATTAACTGCCGAACCACTTGACATAGGCGGCCAAAATTGCATACATGTTTTTAATGTCAAAGCAAATATAGAAATCCAAAATGGACCAGTAACATATATTTTTGCATGGACATTTGGTACCCAAAAAGAACACTCTGTGCCAAATTACAGCCATTTTGGTCATAAAATGTGCCTAAATGTGTCCCTTACCATTACTTATATTGATATAGAAACCATCTGAGCCAAATTTTGGCTGCCTATGGCAAGTGGTTTGCCAGTTAATGAGTTTATACCTAATTTTTGGGTAAAAACACGGGTATTTATCTACGTCTTTAAAGTATAGTAAAACTATCCATTCTTAATCGATTTGATAACAGAAACCCGGAAGTAGGATGTAAGATGTTGTATTACCGATTCAATATTGTAAATACCCAAAAAACCCGCAAATGGGTATTTACTCACCCCTTGAGTATTTACCCGGTAAATACCATCTCTAGTCATCCTACAACCTATGCAAAATTTTGTAAATCGATTTAAAGCAAACTTGTCACACGTTATTTGGTATGCTGCACTGTTTAAAATTTAATCTCAATAAAACTCTCATTGATCATTTGTTGTACAATAAACATGAATAGGTCGAATTTATATATGCTATATCTAATCAAGGAAACTTGACAGACATTAATTTATATTAACGTCATTACGAAAATATATATGGGAGATATATCTAAATCTGAACCGATTTTTAGCACACATCATTATACCCTACACAACTATGTTGTCAGGGTATTATAGCTTTGTGCAGCCCCAAAAGTTTGTAACGCCGCGAAATATTGGTCCTAGACCCACCTTTAATTATACCGATCGTCATATCTCGACTAGCTGAGTCGATCTAGACATGTGTGTCCGTCCGTCCGTCCGTCCGTCTGTCCATTATAATTTGTAAACAAGATACAGGCCACAGTTATGGACCAATCTTCACGAAATTTTGCATGTAGGATGGGTTCAGGCCAATAACGACCCCTATTGTTTTTGGAAAAGATCAGTTAATATTTAGGGGATGAAATGAACCAAAAACTTTATTTTTATTGGTTTTTCTGGTCGCTCTAGGGGCCGCAATTATGGCCCAAACACCGCGAATTTTTGCACGGAGAAGGGAATTGGGCCAAAGAATAAGCATGCCTGATTTGATAAAGATCGGTCAATATTTAGCGGGTCAAATTGACCCGGACTTTTGTGTGAAAAATTACAAAATTTGCATTCTATGGCGTATATATTTGCCTCTGAAGGACCTAGACCCGAGAAATTGACCGTATGTTGAAGAGGAGTGGTTGACCTTTAAATTGATGCCAATTTTATTGTCGTATGTACTCGGATGTGGGAGATACAAGTAAATATTTACAGGTGGATACGTATTTATATATTGCTTAGTAACTCATTACCACACTAGAGGGCGGAAATTTAGCGCTGATCGCTTTGAAAATTTCCATGAGATTCCAGCTATGGTCAACGACAACGCCTATAATTTTCGGTGATGATCAGATAATAATTTTGGGATGAAGTGGACCGAAAACTTATTATACCCTACACAACTATGTTGTCAGGGTATTATAGCTTTGTGCAGCCCCAAAAGTTTGTAACGCCGCGAAATTTTGCATGTAGGATGGGTTCTGGCCAATGAAGACCCCTATTGTTTTTGGGAAAGATCGATTAATATTTAGGGGATGAAATGGATCAAATACTAAATTTTTGTCGGTTTTTCTGGTCGCTCCAGAGGCCGCAATTATGGCCCAAACATCGTGAAATTTTCCATGGAGAAGGGGATCAGGCCAAAGAATAAGCATGCCTGTTTTCATAAAGATCGGTCAATATTTAGTGGGTCAAATGGACCCTGACTTTTGTGTGCAAATTGACAAATTTGTATTCTATAGCGTATATATTTACCCCTGAAGGACATAGACCCGAGAAGTTTATATTATATCCAAGAGGAGTGGTTGACCTTTAAATTAATATCAATTATATTGTTGTATGTTCTCGGATGTGGGAGTTACACCTAAATATTTACAGGTATCTCCGTATTCGTATATTATTTAGTAACCCATTATAACTCTAGAGAGCGGAACTATAGCGCTGATCGCTTTGAAATGTTCCAAGAGGTTCCAGTTATGGCCAAGGACAACGCCTATACCTTTCGGTGATGATCAGATAATAATTTTGGAATGAAGTGGACCGAAAACTTAATTTTTTTTTGTATTATTATCGAGTCGATCTATAGACCACAAATGAAAGCCGAACATCACAACACAACCCACGGTGAAGGGAATCTGGACAATAGCTGTACTGAATACTCGTAATATTCGGAAAATATGTCAGTTTGAGGAAGAGTTGCTGTTTACCACTAATCGGGCAAGAGGGTGCAAATATCACAAATTATTGCCCAGACTCGGAATATACATCCGAAGAAAGTTTGAGTCCCGTGGTAGTTGTGTAGGCTATCGTATGGTCGGCCCCGTCCGACTATACTGCTCCGCTACTGGTTTTAGACTTAATTTAGTACGCCATTCGTGCAAATCGAAAGATTTACAGGGACTTTAGTGGACCATTTGCCTAAAATCAGGTGAAACTATATAAGGGAGCTATATCTAAATCTGAACCAATTTTCACGAAACTTAGCACACATCTTTTTAGAATTAATTTAGTACGCTATTCCAAAATTCGTGCGAACCGAAAGATTTACAGGAGCTTAAGTGCACCACTTAGCCAAAATCGGGCAAACTATATGTGGGAGCTATATTTAAATCTTAACCGATTTTCACGAAACTTAGCACACATCTTTTAAGAATTAATTTAGTACGCCATGCCACAATTCGTGCATATCAAAAGATTTACAGGGACTTTAGTGCACCATTTACCTAAAATCGGGCGAAACTATATATGAGAGCTATATCTAAATCTGAACCGATTTTCACCAATTTCAATACGATTTGTCCTTGGGTCAAATAAATGAGCTGTACCAGATTTCATCCTATTCGGATTATAAATGAGACCTGTAGTTTGTTTACAATTTAACATCAACAGACGGACGATTCTATGCATATTCTCAAAAGGAATAATGGATCTATCTCGATTCATTTTGTCTTATACAAACATATGCACAAGACATAATACCCAATACCAATACAGTGTGGTCCACTTTTAAGGGTAGCCCCCCATATTACAGTTCTCCCAAATTTCTACATTATGGGGATATTGTTTTTTTTTTCAAACAAATTGACCATAATTTAGTATTTTGAACTCTCTTCGTACCAAAAATCGCAATTTTCGATCCACCTTATTAAATTTGTACGTTTTTCATGCAGAATTATCATCAGCGTCCCCGAAACCCTTATATGTCATATTTATTTCTTTCATAAACAAACTGCTCTAATTATAGCCAAGAAATTAGATTTCTGGCTAATAGTGCAACTCTTGATAGCCTATTTACTTTGTTAGCCTCATGCGTCATCAGAAGTACATCTCAGTGTTTTTACAAATTGCGTTCAAATAATCAAATCGGTTCTAAATTTTAATCGATGTAGATGTCTCTATTTTCCCAGTTGGTTTAAATGGTAACAGGGATTTTTTTCCAAAAAAAAAAAAAAAGAATGCTTCATATGTCCGCCATTTGTGTGCGAAGTTAATAGTCTTATTTCATATCAAAGACAGACATGTACTCTTTCAAAAGCCGTTGGATGTTCCAGTGATCGGAAATTATTCCCGCCGTCGAAAAGAGGAACTTTTCGTTAACAACTACAAAACAACAAAATTATGTCAACTCATTTTCTTATCATTTAAGCCTTCAAGTACATATATACAAAGTTACAAGCCTTCAATGCATTGAAGACGTGCATTACGTTGCAATGTAATGCACATCCTGTTGCCAGCCTGTTGAAAATCATGAATCATCTAAAATTGAGAATGGGGGGCCTTTAGTTTGGTGAGGCCGAATGTTATACCCTTTATATTTCATTGAGGGCTATGCCTTAGTAAATTGTTGTTAGGGAGATTGGCACGAATAAAATATTTCTTTGTTAGAGATTAAATACACATTTCTTTAAACCAATTATGTTTTCTATTATGAATCTTGAAAAAAAAAACAAAACAAAATAATACATAAATATTTTATTTTTGTCCGGATTCGATTAATATATGAGAGCAGTAGTAGTAGTGAGAGAAAATTGTGTCATTATTTATTCTATGATGGTGTACTAAACTGAATGTTAGAGATAGCTAACATTAATGTTCTACTTTTAGAATATATATTTATAATAGTCCTTCCTCCCGCTTGTTTAGCAACCTCCTATTCAATTTCCATCACTTTGTATGCAATTACCTACATTATGTGGTAGATCTACATAGTCATATATTAACATTTTAGAACATTTTGTTGTAACAAAAGCAACATAAACACAAAATACATTACAGTAACAAATAAAAGTGTTTTGTGTAATAATTTTCATAATATATAAATAAAGTTACCTTACCATGGAAATACAATTTATGAACATACTTACACAGAGAACGGTATAAAACTACAGTAGTTCCTTATGATATATACCTAGATATGTGTACTATCTTATACATATAGACCATTTCACCTCCAACATACCTTAACATGCAGTCAAACCTTCCATAAAGCCTCAAATGCATTCACTTTGTGGCATACACTGCCATAAAACAACACAGCTACGAAAACAATTACACAAACATAAAGCATATGTATGGATGTGTGTGTGTATCTGTGCAAATATGTATATGTGTTAAGACATTTTTTATCGAGGCTATATGAAGTGCATCATAACATCTTGCATTATTATTTTTTATTTTTACAACATCATCAGAGCTTATTTATGAATAAATAGAACGGAGTATGCAGGCTCTGTGCTAATGGGCCTTGGTAATATGAAACTATGTTAAGTTCCTTGACGATTTTGAATTTTTAAAGTGCCGTTCACATTTTTAATCTTCAGGATAACGTATTAACTGAAAAACATTTGATTAAATTAATTCCCAATTGCGCCATTTTATATACAGGGCTTTCCATTAAATTATGTTATTTTAATATTAAATAAAAAATTCGGCGGGCACGATTTTTCTGCCATCCACCATGTGGTGTGTATTCAGAATTGCTTTAAAAGGTTGAGACAAAGTCATTGTAAAACACAGTGTGGAAAGTTGGGGTAGGGCTAGGAAAAAAGCTTGGATTTTTATTGAAAAAAATTTTGAGAAGAATTTCGATTATAAAGTTATAACTCATTTCGGGTTATATATTATAGCCAATTCGGTGGAAAATCCCTGCGAAAATTAACTGAAAATAGGGCGACTCCTCATTTTATTTATATCCAATGTTTATTCGATTGAGACGAAAGTTTGCACACTGTTCCGAAATGAGTCTGAAATGACGTGTGTTAAATTTTCGTTAAATCGGATCATTACTGTAAACCGCTATATTACTGTAAACCGAATGACGCGTTCTAAGCTTACTTCAAATCGATCATAATTTATACATAGCTCTCATATATAATTTTGTTCGATTTCATTAAAATGGTACACCCAAGACAAACGGAGCATCTCTTGTATGTACCCAAAGTAGTCGACCCTGTTCGACTAAGATATCAAGAATTATCTCTAGCCATATATAAAACAATTTACAAACA
>NW_026876463.1:0-19729 GCF_032173495.1 Musca vetustissima | reverse complement strand
GAATGTACTTTCAGAATATATACACCTTATACCGAAAAACAAACTTTCGCCTAACGGACTTTCTCGATTTTCCTTGCAAGTCTCAGTGACAGTGGCGATTCTGTGTAGAAAACGCCATATAGCGCAAAAACTAAAATGGATGCAGTATGGATACCCACATCAATTGAAAGGTCTCGAAATGTACTTTCAGAATATATACACCATATGCCGGAAAACAAACCTTCGCCTAACGGATTTTCTCGATTTTGGTTGCAAGTCTCAGTGACAGTGGGGACTCTGGGTAGAAAACGCCATATTGCGCAAAAACTAAAATGGATGCAGTATGGAGACCCACATCAATTGAAAGGTCTCGAAACGTACTTTCAGAATATATACACCTTATACCGAAGAAAAAACTTTGCTAAACGGATTTTCTCGATTTCCAGTGACAATAACGGATTTTCTCGATTTTGGTTGCAAAAGTGACAGTGGGGACTCTGTGTAGAAAACGCCATATTGCGCAAAAACTAAAATGGATGCAGTATTGATACCCACATCAATTGAAAGGTCTCGAAATGTACTTTCAGAATATATACACCCTATGCCGAAAAACAACCTTTCGCCTAACGGACTTTCTCGATTTTCCTTGCAAGTCTCAGTGACAGTGGGGACTCTGTGTAGAAAACGCCATATTGCGCAAAAACTAAAATGGATGCAGTATTGAGACCCACATCAATTGAAAGGTCTAGAAACGTACTTTCAGAATATATACACCTTATACCGAAAAAAAACTTTGCTAACGGATTTTCTCGATTTTCCAGTGCAAGTCTCAGTGACAAAAGTGGGGACTCTGTGTAGAAAACGCCATATTGCGCAAAAACTAAAATGGATGCAGTATGGAGACCCACATCAATTGAAAGGTCTCGAAAGGTACTTTCTGAATAGATACACCTTATACCGAAAAACAAACTTTCGCCTAAACGGATTTTCTCGATTTTCCAGTGCAAGTCTCAGTGACAGTGGGGACTCTGTGTAGAAAACGCCATATTGCGCAAAAACTAAAATGGATGCAGTATTGAGACCCACATCAATTGAAAGGTCTCGAAATGTACTTTCAGAATATACACACCATATGCCGAAAAACAAACCTTCGCCTAACGGATTTTCTCGATTTTCATTGCAAGTCTCAGTGACAGTGGGGACTCTGGGTAGAAAACGCCATATTGCGCAAAAACTAAAATGGATGCAGTATGGAGACCCACATCAATTGAAAGGTCTCGAAATGTACTTTCAGAATATACACACCTTATACCGAAGAAAAAACTTTGCTAAACGGATTTTCTCGATTTTCCAGTGACAATGGGGAGTCTGTGTAGAAAACGCCATGTTGTGGAAAAAAGTGGGGACTCTGTGTAGAAAACGCCATATTGCGCAAAAAAACAAACTTTGCCTAACGGACTTTCTCGATTTTCCTTGCAAGTCTCAGTGACAGTGGGGACTCTGTGTAGAAAACGCCATATTGCGCAAAAACTAAAATGGATGCAGTATTGATACCCACATCAATTGAAAGGTCTCGAAATGTACTTTCAGAATATACGCACCATATGCCGGAAAACAAACCTTCGCCTAACGGATTTTCTCGATTTTGGTTGCAAGTCTCAGTGACAGTGGGGACTCTGGGTAGAAAACGCCATATTGCGCAAAAACTAAAATGGATGCAGTATTGATACCCACATCAATTGAAAGGTCTCGAAACGTACTTTCAGAATATATACACCTTATACCGAAGAAAAAACTTTGCTAAACGGATTTTCTCGATTTTCCAGTGACAATGGGGAGTCTGTGTAGAAAACGCTATGTTGTGGAAAAAAGTGGGGACTCTGTGTAGAAAACGCCATATTGCGCAAAAACTAAAATGGATGCAGTATTGATACCCACATCAATTGAAAGGTCTCGAAATGTACTTTCAGAATATATACACCATATGCCGAAAAACAAACTTTCGCCTAACGGATTTTCTCGATTTTCCTTGCAAGTCTCAGTGACAGTGGGGACTCTGTGTAGAAAACGCCATATTGCGCAAAAACTAAAATGGATGCAGTATTGATACCCACATCAATTGAAAGGTCTCGAAATGTACTTTCAGAATATATACACCATATGCCGAAAAGCAAACTTTGCCTAACGGATTTTCTCGATTTTCATTGCAAGTCTCAGTGACAGTGGGGACTCTGGGTAGAAAACGCCATATTGCGCAAAAACTAAAATGGATGCAGTGGAGACCCACATCAATTGAAAGGTCTCGAAACGTACTTTCAGAATATATACACCTTATACCGAAGAAAAAACTTTGCTAAACGGATTTTCTCGATTTTCCAGTGACAATGGGGAGTCTGTGTTGAAAACGCCATGTTGTGGAAAAAAGTGGGGACTCTGTGTAGAAAACGCCATATTGCGCAAAAACTAAAATGGATGCAGTATGGAGACCCACATCAATTGAAAGGTCTCGAAATGTACTTTCAGAATATATACACACCATATGCCGGAAAACAAACCTTCGCCTAACGGATTTTCTCGATTTTCCTTGCAAGTCTCAGTGACAGTGGGGACTCTGTGTAGAAAACGCCATATTGCGCAAAAACTAAAATGGATGCAGTATGAAGACCCACATCAATTGAAAGGTCTCGAAATGTACTTTCAGAATATATACACCTTATACCGAAAAACAAACTTTGCCTAACGGATTTTCTCGATTTTCCAGTTGCAAGTCTCTGTGACAGAAAACGCCATGGGGAAAAAAGTGGGGACTCTGTGTAGAAAACGCCATATTGCGCAAAAACTAAAATGGATGCAGTATTGATACCCACATCAATTGAAAGGTCTCGAAATGTACTTTCAGAATATATACACCATATGCCGAAAAACAAACCTTCGCCTAACGGATTTTCTCTATTTTGGTTGCAAGTCTCAGTGACAGTGGGGACTCTGGGTAGAAAACGCCATATTGCGCAAAAACTAAAATGGATGCAGTATTGATACCCACATCAATTGAAAGGTCTCGAAATGTACTTTCAGAATATATACACCATATGCCGAAAAACAAACCTTCGCCTAACGGATTTTCTGGATTTTGGTTGCAAGTGGGGACTCTGTTGTAGAAAACGCCATATTGCGCAAAAACTAAAATGGACGCAGTATGGAGACCCACATCAATTGAAAGGTCTCGAAACGTACTTTCAGAATATATACACCTTATACCGAAAAAAAACTTTGCTAAAAAAAAACTTTGCTAAAAGGATTTTCTCGATTTTCCAGTGACAATGGGGAGTCTGTGTAGAAAACGCCATATTGGTGACAGTGGCGATTCTGTGTAGAAAACGCCATATAGCGCAAAAACTAAATTGGATGCAGTATGGAGACCCACATCAATTGAAAGGTCTCGAAACGTACTTTCAGAATATATACACCATATGCCGAAAAACAAACTTTCGCCTAACGGATTTTCTCGATTTTCCAGTGCAAGTCTCAGTGACAGTGGGGACTCTGTGTAGAAAACGCCATATTGCGCAAAAACTAAAATGGATGCAGTATGGAGACCCACATCAATTAAAGGTCTAGAAATATACTTTCAGAATATATACACCTTAAACCGAAGAAAAAACTTTGCTAAACGGATTTTCTCGAAAGTCTCAGTGACAGTGGGGACTCTGTGTAGAAAACGCCATATTGCGCAAAAACTAAAATGGATGCAGTATTGATACCCACATCAATTGAAAGGTCTCGAAATGTACTTTCAGAATATATACACCATATGCCGAAAAACAAACCTTCGCCTAACGGATTTTCTCGATTTTCCTTGCAAGTCTCAGTGACAGTGGGGACTCTGTGTAGAAAACGCCATATTGCGCAAAAACTAAAATGGATGCAGTATTGATACCCACATCAATTGAAAGGTCTCGAAATGTACTTTCAGAATATACACACCATATGCCAAAAAACAAACTTTCGCCAAACGGATTTTATCGATTTTCCGTGCAAGTCTCAGTGACAATGGGGACTCTGTGTAGAAAACGCCATATTCCGCAAAAACTAAAATGGATGCAGTATGGAGACCCACATCAATTGAAAGGTCTCGAAATGTACTTTCAGAATATATACACCATATGCCGAAAAACAAACCTTCGCCTAACGGATTTTCTCGATTTTTCATTGCAAGTCTCAGTGACAGTGGGGACTCTGTGTAGAAAACGCCATATTGCGCAAAAACTAAAATGGATGCAGTATGGAGACCCACATCAATTGAAAGTTCTCGAAACGTACTTTCAGAATATATACACCATATACCGAAGAAAAAACTTTGCTAAACGGATTTTCTCGATTTTCCAGTGACAATGGGGAGTCTGTGTAGAAAACGCCATATTGCGCAAAAACTAAAATGGATGCAGTATGGAGACCCACATCAATTGAAAGGTGTCGGAATGTACTTTCAGAATATATACACCTTATACCGAAAAACAAACCTTTCGCACCTTTAACGGGATTTTCTCGATTTTCTTGCAAGTCTCAGTGACAGTGGGGACTCTGTGTAGAAAACGCCATATTGCGCAAAAACTAAAATGGATGCAGTATGGAGACCCACATCAATTGAAAGGTCTCGAAATGTACTTTCAGAATATATACACCATATGCCGAAAAACAAACCTTCGCCTAACGGATTTTCTCGATTTTCCTTGCAAGTCTCAGTGACAGTGGGGACTCTGTGTAGAAAACGCCATATTGCGCAAAAACTAAAATGGATGCAGTATGGAGACCCACATCAATTGAAAGGTCTCAAAATGTACTGTCTGAATATAGACACCATATACCGAAGAAAAAACTTTGCTAAACGGATTTTCTCGATTTTCCAGTGACAATGGGGAGTCTGTTTAGAAAACGCCATGTTGTGGAAAAAAGTGGGGACTCTGTGTAGAAAACGCCATATTGCGCAAAAACTAAAATGGATGCAGTATGGATACCCACATCAATTGAAAGGTCTCGAAATGTACTTTCAGAATATACACACCATATGCCGAAAAACAAACATTGCCTAACGGATTTTCTCGATTTTCCAGTGACAATGGGGAGTCTATGCCAAAAAACAAACTTTCGCCAAACGGATTTTATCGATTTTCCGTGCAAGTCTCAGTGACAATGGGGACTCTGTGTAGAAAACGCCATATTCCGCAAAAACTAAAATGGATGCAGTATGGAGACCCACATCAATTGAAAGGTCTCGAAATGTACTTTCAGAATATATACACCTTATGCCGAAAAACAAACCTTCGCCTAACGGATTTTCTCGATTTTCCAGTTGCAAGTCTCAGTGACAGTGGGGACTCTGTGTAGAAAACGCCATATTGCGCAAAAACTAAAATGGATGCAGTATGGAGACCCACATCAATTGAAAGGTCTCGAAATGTACTTTCAGAATATACACACCACTCCGAAAAACAAACCTTCGCCTAACGGATTTTCTCGATTTTCATTGCAAGTCTCAGTGACAGTGGGGACTCTGGGTAGAAAACGCCATATTGCGCAAAAACTAAAATGGATGCAGTATGGAGACCCACATCAATTGAAAGGTCTCGAAATGTACTTTCAGAATATATACACCTTATACCGAAAAAAAACTTTGCTAAACGGATTTTCTCGATTTTCCAGTGACAATGGGGAGTCTGTGTAGAAAACGCCATGTTGTGGAAAAAAGTGGGGACTCTGTGTAGAAAACGCCATATTGCGCAAAAACTAAAATGGATGCAGTATGGAGACCCACATCAGTTGAAAGGTCTCGGAATGTACTTTCAGAATATATACACCTTATACCGAAAAACAAACTTTCGCCTAACGGACTTTCTCGATTTTCCTTGCAAGTCTCAGTGACAGTGGCGATTCTGTGTAGAAAACGCCATATAGCGCAAAAACTAAAATGGATGCAGTATGGAGACCCACATCAATTGAAAGGTCTCGAAATGTACTTTCAGAATATACACACCATATGCCGGAAAACAAACCTTCGCCTAACGGATTTTCTCGATTTTGGTTGCAAGTCTCAGTGACAGTGGGGACTCTGGGTAGAAAACGCCATATTGCGCAAAAACTAAAATGGATGCAGTATGGAGACCCACATCAATTGAAAGGTCTCGAAATGTACTTTCAGAATATATACACACCTTATACCGAAACAATGTAAGAATATAACAGAATAAAAAGCTTTGCTAAACGGATTTTCTCGATTTTCCAGTGACAATGGGGAGTCTGTGTAGAAAACGCCATGTTGTGGAAAAAAGTGGGGACTCTGTGTAGAAAACGCCATATTGCGCAAAAACTAAAATGGATGCAGTATGGAGACCCACATCAATTGAAAGGTCTCAAAATGTACTTTCAGAATATACACACCATATTCCGAAAAACAAACCTTCGCCTAACGGATTTTCTCGATTTTCATTGCAAGTCTCAGTGACAGTGGGGACTCTGGGTAGAAAACGCCATATTGCGCAAAAACTAAAATGGATGCAGTATGGAGACCCACATCAATTGAAAGGTCTCGAAACGTACTTTCAGAATATATACACCTTATACCGAATAAAAAACTTTGCTAAACGGATTTTCTCGATTTTCCAGTGACAATGGGGAGTCTGTGTAGAAAACGCCATGTTGTGGAAAAAAGTGGGGACTCTGTGTAGAAAACGCCATATTGCGCAAAAACTAAAATGGATGCAGTATGGAGACCCACATCAGTTGAAAGGTCTCGGAATGTACTTTCAGAATATATACACCTTATACCGAAAAACAAACTTTCGCCTAACGGACTTTCTCGATTTTCCTTGCAAGTCTCAGTGACAGTGGGGACTCTGTGTAGAAAACGCCATATAGCGCAAAAACTAAAATGGATGCAGTATGGAGACCCACATCAATTGAAAGGTCTCGAAATGTACTTTCAGAATATACACACCATATGCCGGAAAACAAACCTTCGCCTAACGGATTTTCTCGATTTTCCAGTGCAAGTCTCAGTGACAGTGGGGACTCTGGGTAGAAAACGCCATATTGCGCAAAAACTAAAATGGATGCAGTATGGAGACCCACATCAATTGAAAGGTCTCGAAATGTACTTTCAGAATATATACACCTTATACCGAAAAAAAACTTTGCTAAACGGATTTTCTCGATTTTCCAGTGACAATGGGGAGTCTGTGTAGAAAACGCCATGTTGTGGAAAAAAGTGGGGACTCTGTGTAGAAAACGCCATATTGCGCAAAAACTAAAATGGATGCAGTATTGATACCCACATCAATTGAAAGGTCTCGAAATGTACTTTCAGAATATATACACCCTATGCCGAAAAACAAACTTTCGCCTAACAGACTTTCTCGATTTTCCTTGCAAGTCTCAGTGACAGTGGGGACTCTGTGTAGAAAACGCCATAGCGCAAAAACTAAAATGGATGCAGTATTGATACCCACATCAATTGAAAGGTCTCGAAATGTACTTTCAGAATATACACACCATATGCCGGAAAACAAACCTTCGCCTAACGGATTTTCTCGATTTTGGTTGCAAGTCTCAGTGCCAGTGGGGACTCTGGGTAGAAAAACAAACTTTCGCCTCGAAATGTACTTTCAGAATATACGCACCATATGCCGGAAAACAAACCTTCGCCTAACGGATTTTCTCGATTTTGGTTGCAAGTCTCAGTGACAGTGGGGACTCTGTGTAGAAAACGCCATATTGCGCAAAAACTAAAATGGATGCAGTATGGAGACCCACATCAATTGAAAGGTCTCGAAATGTACTTTCAGAATATATACACCTTATACCGAAGAAAAAACTTTGCTAAACGGATTTTCTCGATTTTCAAGTGACAATGGGGAGTCTGTGTAGAAAACGCCATGTTGTGGAAAAAAGTGGGGACTCTGTGTAGAAAACGCCATATTGCGCAAAAACTAAAATGGATGCAGTATGGAGACCCACATCAATTGAAAGGTCTCAAAATGTACTGTTAGAATATACACACCATATTCCGAAAAACAAACCTTCGCCTAACGGATTTTCTCGATTTTCATTGCAAGTCTCAGTGACAGTGGGGACTCTGGGTAGAAAACGCCATATTGCGCAAAAACTAAAATGGATGCAGTATGGAGACCCACATCAATTGAAAGGTCTCGAAATGTACTTTCAGAATATATACACCTTATACCGAAAAAAAAACTTTGCTAAACGGATTTTCTCGATTTTCCAGTGACAATGGGGAGTCTGTGTAGAAAACGCCATGTTGTGGAAAAAAGTGGGGACTCTGTGTAGAAAACGCCATATTGCGCAAAAACTAAAATGGATGCAGTATGGAGACCCACATCAGTTGAAAGGTCTCGGAATGTACTTTCAGAATATATACACCTTATACCGAAAAACAAACTTTCGCCTAACGGACTTTCTCGATTTTCCTTGCAAGTCTCAGTGACAGTGGCGATTCTGTGTAGAAAACGCCATATAGCGCAAAAACAAAAATGGATGCAGTATTGATACGCACATCAATTGAAAGGTCTCGAAATGTACTTTCAGAATATACACACCATATGCCGGAAAACAAACCTTCGCCTAACGGATTTTCTCGATTTTCCAGTTGCAAGTCTCAGTGACAGTGGGGACTCTGTGTAGAAAACGCCATATTGCGCAGAATGGAGACCCACATCAGTTAAAAGGTCTCGAAATGTACTTTCAGAATATATACACCTTATGCGGAAGAACAAACTTTGCTAAACGGATTTTCTCGATTTTCCAGTGACAGTGTAGAAAACGCCATGTGTAGAAAACGCCATATTGCGCAAAAACTAAAATGGACGCAGTATGGAGACCCACATCAGTTGAAAGGTATCGAAACGTACTTTCAGAATATATACACCATATGCCGAAAAACAAACCTTCGCCTAACGGATTTTCTCGATTTTCATTGCAAGTCTCAGTGACAGTGGGGACTCTGGGTAGAAAACGCCATATTGCGCAAAAACTAAAATGGATGCAGTATGGAGACCCACATCAATTGAAAGGTCTCGAAATGTACTTTCAGAATATATACACCTTATACCGAAGAAAAAACTTTGCTAAACGGATTTTCTCGATTTTCCAGTGACAATGGGGAGTCTGTGTAGAAAACGCCATGTTGTGGAAAAAAGTGGGGACTCTGTGTAGAAAACGCCATATTGCGCAAAAACTAAAATGGATGCAGTATGGAGACCCACATCAATTGAAAGGTCTCGAAATGTACTTTCAGAATATATACACCTTATGCCGAAAAACAAACTTTCGCCTAACGGATTTTCCTTGCAAGTCGGTTTTCCTTGCAAGTCTCAGTGACAGTGGCGATTCTGTGTAGAAAACGCCATATTGCGCAAAAACTAAAATGGATGCAGTATTGATACCCACATCAATTGAAAGGTCTCGAAATGTACTTTCAGAATATACACACCATATGCCGAAAACAAACCTTCGCCTAACGGATTTTCTCGATTTTGGTTGCAAGTCTCAGTGACAGTGGGGACTCTGGGTAGAAAACGCCATATTGCGCAAAAACTAAAATGGATGCAGTATGGAGACCCACATCAATTGAAAGGTCTCGAAACGTACTTTCAGAATATATACACCTTATACCGAAAAAAAAACTTTGCTAAACGGATTTTCTCGATTTTCCAGTGACAATGGGGAGTCTGTGTAGAAAACGCCATGTTGTGAAAAAAGTGGGGACTCTGTGTAGAAAACGCCATATTGCGCAAAAACTAAAATGGATGCAGTATGGAGACCCACATCAATTGAAAGGTCTCAAAATGTACTGTCAGAATATACACACCATATTCCGAAAAACAAACCTTCGCCTAACGGATTTTCTCGATTTTCATTGCAAGTCTCAGTGACAGTGGGGACTCTGGGTAGAAAACGCCATATTGCGCAAAAACTAAAATGGATGCAGTATGGAGACCCACATCAATTGAAAGGTCTCGAAACGTACTTTCAGAATATATACACCTTATACCGAATAAAAAACTTTGCTAAACGGATTTTCTCGATTTTCCAGTGACAATGGGGAGTCTGTGTAGAAAACGCCATGTTGTGGAAAAAAGTGGGGACTCTGTGTAGAAAACGCCATATTGCGCAAAAACTAAAATGGATGCAGTATGGAGACCCACATCAATTGAAAGGTCTCGGAATGTACTTTCAGAATATATACACCTTATACCGAAAAACAAACTTTCGCCTAACGGACTTTCTCGATTTTCCTTGCAAGTCTCAGTGACAGTGGCGATTCTGTGTAGAAAACGCCATATAGCGCAAAAACTAAAATGGATGCAGTATGGAGACCCACATCAATTGAAAGGTCTCGAAATGTACTTTCAGAATATACACACCATATGCCGGAAAACAAACCTTCGCCTAACGGATTTTCTCGATTTTGGTTGCAAGTCTCAGTGACAGTGGGGACTCTGGGTAGAAAACGCCATATTGCGCAAAAACTAAAATGGATGCAGTATGGAGACCCACATCAATTGAAAGGTCTCGAAATGTACTTTCAGAATATACACACCTTATACCGAAGAAAAAACTTTGCTAAACGGATTTTCTCGATTTTCCAGTGACAATGGGGAGTCTGTGTAGAAAACGCCATGTTGTGGAAAAAAGTGGGGACTCTGTGTAGAAAACGCCATATTGCGCAAAAACTAAAATGGATGCAGTATTGATACGCACATCAATTGAAAGGTCTCGAAATGTACTTTCAGAATATATACACCCTATGCCGAAAAACAAACTTTGCCTAACGGATTTTCTCGATTTTCCTTGCAAGTCTCAGTGACAGTGGGGACTCTGTGTAGAAAACGCCATATTGCGCAAAAACTAAAATGGATGCAGTATTGATACCCACATCAATTGAAAGGTCTCGAAATGTACTTTCAGAATATATACACACCATATGCCGAAAAACAAACCTTCGCCTAACGGATTTTCTCGATTTTCCAGTGCAAGTCTCAGTGACAGTGGGGACTCTGTGTAGAAAACGCCATATTGCGCAAAAACTAAAATGGATGCAGTATGGAGACCCACATCAATTGAAAGGTCTCGAAATGTACTTTCAGAATATATACACCTTATACCGAAAAACAAACTTTGCTAACGGATTTTCTCGATTTTCCAGTGCAAGTCTCAGTGACAACGCCATGTGGGGACTCTGTGTAGAAAACGCCATATTGCGCAAAAACTAAAATGGATGCAGTATGGAGACCCACATCAATTGAAAGGTCTCAAAATATACTTTCAGAATATACGCACCATATGCCGAAAAACAAACCTTCGCCTAACGGATTTTCTCGATTTTCCTTGCAAGTCTCAGTGACAGTGGGGACTCTGGGTAGAAAACGCCATATTGCGCAAAAACTAAAATGGATGCAGTATGGAGACCCACATCAATTGAAAGGTCTCGAAATGTACTTTCAGAATATATACACCTTATACCGAAAAAAAAACTTTGCTAAACGGATTTTCTCGATTTTCCAGTGACAATGGGGAGTCTGTGTAGAAAACGCCATGTTGTGGAAAAAAGTGGGGACTCTGTGTAGAAAACGCCATATTGCGCAAAAACTAAAATGGATGCAGTATGGAGACCCACATCAATTGAAAGGTCTCAAAATGTACTTTCAGAATATACACACCATATTCCGAAAAACAAACCTTCGCCTAACGGATTTTCTCGATTTTCATTGCAAGTCTCAGTGACAGTGGGGACTCTGGGTAGAAAACGCCATATTGCGCAAAAACTAAAATGGATGCAGTATGGAGACCCACATCAATTGAAAGGTCTCGAAACGTACTTTCAGAATATATACACCTTATACCGAATAAAAAACTTTGCTAAACGGATTTTCTCGATTTTCCAGTGACAATGGGGAGTCTGTGTAGAAAACGCCATGTTGTGGAAAAAAGTGGGGACTCTGTGTAGAAAACGCCATATTGCGCAAAAACTAAAATGGATGCAGTATGGAGACCCACATCATACACCCTATGCCGAAAAACAAACTTTCGCCTAACGGACTTTCTCGATTTTCCTTGCAAGTCTCAGTGACAGTGGGGACTCTGTGTAGAAAACGCCATATTGCGCAAAAACTAAAATGGATGCAGTATTGATACCCACATCAATTGAAAGGTCTCGAAATGTACTTTCAGAATATACACACCATATGCCGGAAAACAAGCCTTCGCCTAACGGATTTTCTCGATTTTCCTTGCAAGTCTCAGTGACAGTGGGGACTCTGTGTAGAAAACGCCATATTGCGCAAAAACTAAAATGGATGCAGTATGGAGACCCACATCAATTGAAAGGTCTCGAAATGTACTTTCAGAATATACACACCTTATACCGAAGAAAAAACTTTGCTAAACGGATTTTCTCGATTTTCCAGTGACAATGGGGAGTCTGTGTAGAAAACGCCATGTTGTGGAAAAAAGTGGGGACTCTGTGTAGAAAACGCCATATTGCGCAAAAACTAAAATGGATGCAGTATTGATACCCACATCAATTGAAAGGTCTCGAAATGAACTTTCAGAATATATACACCCTATGCCGAAAAACAAACTTTCGCCTAACGGAGTTTCTCGATTTTCCTTGCAAGTCTCAGTGACAGTGGGGACTCTGTGTAGAAAACGCCATATTGCGCAAAAACTAAAATGGATGCAGTATTGATACCCACATCAATTGAAAGGTCTCGAAAAGTACTTTCAGAATATATACGCTCTATGCCGAAAAACAAACTTTGCTAAACGGATTTTCTCGATTTTCCAGTGCAAGTCTCAGTGACAGTGGGGACTCTGTGTAGAAAACGCCATATTGCGCAAAAACTAAAATGGATGCAGTATTGATACCCACATCAATTGAAAGGTCTCGAAATGTACTTTCAGAATATATACACCTTATACCGAAGAAAACGCCATATACACCCCTTTGCCTAACGGATTTTCTCGATTTTCCAGTGACAATGGGGAGTCTGTGTAGAAAACGCCATGTTGCGGAAAAAAGTGGGGACTCTGTAGAAAACGCCATATTGCGCAAAAACTAAAATGGATGCAGTACGGAGACCCACATCAATTGAAAGGTCTCGAAATGTACTTTCAGAATATATACACCCTATGCCGAAAAACAAACTTTGCCTAACGGATTTTCTCGATTTTCCTTGCAAGTCTCAGTGACAGTGGGGACTCTGTGTAGAAAACGCCATATTGCGCAAAAACTAAAATGGATGCAGTATTGATACCCACATCAATTGAAAGGTCTCGAAATGTACTTTCAGAATATATACACCCTATGCCGAAAAACAAACTTTCGCCTAACGGATTTTCTCGATTTTCCTTGCAAGTCTCAGTGACAGTGGGGACTCTGTGTAGAAAACGCCATATTGCGCAAAAACTAAAATGGATGCAGTATGGAGACCCACATCAATTGAAAGGTCTCGAAATGTACTTTCAGAATATATACACCCTATGACGAAAAACAAACTTTCGACTAACGGATTTTCTCGATTTTCCTTGCAAGTCTCAGTGACAGTGGGGACTCTGTGTAGAAAACGCCATATTGCGCAAAAACTAAAATGGATGCAGTATGGAGACCCACATCAATTGAAAGGTCTCGAAATGTACTTTCAGAATATATACACCATATGCCGAAAAACAAACCTTCGCCTAACGGATTTTCTCGATTTTCATTGCAAGTCTCAGTGACAGTGGGGACTCTGGGTAGAAAACGCCATATTGCGCAAAAACTAAAATGGATGCAGTATGGAGACCCACATCAATTGAAAGGTCTCGAAACGTACTTTCAGAATATATACACCTTATACCGAAGAAAAAACTTTGCTAAACGGATTTTCTCGATTTTCCAGTGACAATGGGGAGTCTGTGTAGAAAACGCCATGTTGTTGAAAAATGTGGGGACTCTGTGTAGAAAACGCCATATTGCGCAAAAACTAAAATAATGTACTGTCAGAATATACACACCATATTCCGAAAAACAAACCTTCGCCTAACGGATTTTCTCGATTTTCATTGCAAGTCTCAGTGACAGTGGGGACTCTGGGTAGAAAACGCCATATTGCGCAAAAACTAAAATGGATGCAGTATGGAGACCCACATCAATTGAAAGGTCTCGAAACGTACTTTCAGAATATATACACCTTATACCGAATAAAAAACTTTGCTAAACGGATTTTCTCGATTTTCCAGTGACAATGGGGAGTCTGTGTAGAAAACGCCATGTTGTGGAAAAAAGTGGGGACTCTGTGTAGAAAACGCCATATTGCGCAAAAACTAAAATGGATGCAGTATGGAGACCCACATCAGTTGAAAGGTCTCGGAATGTACTTTCAGAATATATACACCTTATACCGAAAAACAAACTTTCGCCTAACGGACTTTCTCGATTTTCCTTGCAAGTCTCAGTGACAGTGGCGATTCTGTGTAGAAAACGCCATATAGCGCAAAAACTAAAATGGATGCAGTATGGAGACCCACATCAATTGAAAGGTCTCGAAATGTACTTTCAGAATATACACACCATATGCCGGAAAACAAACCTTCGCCTAACGGATTTTCTCGATTTTGGTTGCAAGTCTCAGTGACAGTGGGGACTCTGGGTAGAAAACGCCATATTGCGCAAAAACTAAAATGGATGCAGTATGGAGACCCACATCAATTGAAAGGTCTCGAAATGTACTTTCAGAATATACACACCTTATACCGAAGAAAAAACTTTGCTAAACGGATTTTCTCGATTTTCCAGTGACAATGGGGAGTCTGTGTAGAAAACGCCATGTTGTGGAAAAAAGTGGGGACTCTGTGTAGAAAACGCCATATTGCGCAAAAACTAAAATGGATGCAGTATTGATACGCACATCAATTGAAAGGTCTCGAAATGTACTTTCAGAATATATACACCCTATGCCGAAAAACAAACTTTGCCTAACGGATTTTCTCGATTTTCCTTGCAAGTCTCAGTGACAGTGGGGACTCTGTGTAGAAAACGCCATATTGCGCAAAAACTAAAATGGATGCAGTATTGATACCCACATCAATTGAAAGGTCTCGAAATGTACTTTCAGAATAAATACATCCTATGCCGAAAAACAAACTTTCGCCTAACGGATTTTGTCGATTTTCCAGTGTCTCAGTGGCAGTGGGGACTCTGTGTAGAAAACGCCATATTGCGCAAAAACTAAAATGGATGCAGTATTGATACCCACATCAATTGAAAGGTCTCGAAATGTACTTTCAGAATATATACACCTTATGCCGAAAAACAAACTTTCGCCTAACGGATTTTCTCGATTTTCCAGTGCAAGTCTCAGTGACAGTGGGGACTCTGTGTAGAAAACGCCATATTGCGCAAAAACTAAAATGGATGCAGTATGGAGACCCACATCAATTGAAAGGTCTCGAAATGTATGTACTTTCAGAATATATACACCTTATACCGTTTTTCAGAATATATACACCCATATGCCGAAAAACAAACTTTCGCCTAACGGATTTTCTCGATTTTCCTTGCAAGTCTCATTGACAGTGGGGACTCTGTGTAGAAAACGCCATATTGCGCAAAAACTAAAATGGATGCAGTATGGAGACCCACATCAATTGAAAGGTCTCGAAATGTACTTTCAGAATATACACACCATATTCCGAAAAACAAACCTTCGCCTAACGGATTTTCTCGATTTTCATTGCAAGTCTCAGTGACAGTGGGGACTCTGGGTAGAAAACGCCATATTGCGCAAAAACTAAAATGGATTTTCAGTATGAAGACCCACATCAATGGAAAGGTCTCGAAATGTACTTTCAGAATATATACACCTTATACCGAAGAAAAAACTTTGCTAAACGGATTTTCTCGATTTTCCAGTGACAATGGGGAGTCTGTGTAGAAAACGCCATGTTGTGGACAAAAGTGGGGACTCTGTGTAGAAAACGCCATATTGCGCAAAAACTAAAATGGATGCAGTATGGAGACCCACATCAATTGAAAGGTCTCGAAATGTACTTTCAGAATATATACACCATATGCCGAAAAACAAACTTTCGCCTAACGGATTTTCTCGATTTTCCTTGCAAGTCTCAGTGACAGTGGGGACTCTGTGTAGAAAACGCCATATTGCGCAAAAACTAAAATGGATGCAGTATTGATACCCACATCAATTGAAAGGTCTCGAAATGTACTTTCAGAATATATACACCATATGCCGAAAAACAAACCTTTCGCCTAACGGATTTTCTCGATTTTCCGTGCAAGTCTCAGTGACAGTGGGGACTCTGTGTAGAAAACGCCATATTGCGCAAAAACTAAAATGGATGCAGTATTGATACCCACATCAATTGAAAGGTCTCGAAATGTACTTTCAGAATATACACACCATATGCCGAAGAAAAAACTTTGCTAAATGGATTTTCTCGATTTTCCAGTGACAATGGGGGGTCTGTGTAGTAAAATGGATGCAGTATTGATACGCACATCAATTGAAAGGTCTCGAAATGTACTTTCAGAATATACACACCATATGCCAAAAAACAAACTTTCGCCAAACGGATTTTATCGATTTTCCGTGCAAGTCTCAGTGACAATGGGGACTCTGTGTAGAAAACGCCATATTCCGCAAAAACTAAAATGGATGCAGTATGGAGACCCACATCAATTGAAAGGTCTCGAAATGTACTTTCAGAATATATACACCCTATGCCGAAAAACAAACCTTCGCCTAACGGATTTTCTCGATTTTCATTGCAAGTCTCAGTGACAGTGGGGACTCTGGGTAGAAAACGCCATATTGCGCAAAAACTAAAATGGATGCAGTATGGAGACCCACATCAATTGAAAGGTCTCGAAATGTACTTTCAGAATATATACACCTTATACCGAAGAAAAAACTTTGCTAAACGGATTTTCTCGATTTTCCAGTGACAATGGGGAGTCTGTGTAGAAAACGCCATGTTGTGGAAAAAAGTGGGGACTCTGTGTAGAAAACGCCATATTGCGCAAAAACTAAAATGGATGCAGTATGGAGACCCACATCAGTTGAAAGGTCTCGGAATGTACTTTCAGAATATATACACCTTATACCGAAAAACAAACTTTCGCCTAACGGACTTTCTCGATTTTCCTTGCAAGTCTCAGTGACAGTGGCGATTCTGTGTAGAAAACGCCATATAGCGCAAAAACTAAAATGGATGCAGTATGGAGACCCACATCAATTGAAAGGTCTCGAAATGTACTTTCAGAATATACACACCATATGCCGCAAAACAAACCTTCGCCTAACGGATTTTCTCGATTTTGAAAACGCAATGTCTCAGTGACAAAAGTGGGGACTCTGTGTAGAAAACGCCATATTGCGCAAAAACTAAAATGGATGCAGTATGGATACCCACATCAATTGAAAGGTCTCGAAATGTACTTTCAGAATATATACACCTTATGCCGAAAAACAAACTTTCGCCTAACGGATTTTCTCGATTTTCCTTGCAAGTCTCAGTGACAGTGGCGAGTCTGTGTAGAAAACGCCATATTGCGCAAAAACTAAAATGGATGCAGTATGGAGACCCACATCAATTGAAAGGTCTCGAAATGTACTTTCAGAATATATACACCATATGCCGAAAAACAAACTTTCGCCTAACGGATTTTCTCGATTTTCCTTGCAAGTCTCAGTGACAGAAAACGCCATATTGGGGATGCTATGGAGACCCACATCAATTGAAAGGTAGAAAACGCCATATTGCGCAAAAACTAAAATGGACGCAGTATGGAGACCCACATCAATTGAAAGGTCTCGAAACGTACTTTCAGAATATATACACCTTATACCGAAAAAAAACTTTGCCTAACGGATTTTCTCGATTTTCCAGTGCAAGTCTCGCCATGTTGTGGAAAAAAAGTGGGGACTCTGTGTAGAAAACGCCATATTGCGCAAAAACTAAAATGGATGCAGTATGGAGACCCACATCAATTGAAAGGTCTCAAAATGTACTTTCAGAATATACACACCATATTCCGGAAAACAAACCTTCGCCTAACGGATTTTCTCGATTTCCATTGCAAGTCTCAGTGACAGTGGGGACTCTGTGTAGAAAACGCCAATTGCGCAAAAACTAAAATGGATGCAGTATGGAGACCCACATCAATTGAAAGGTCTCAAAATGTACTGTCAGAATATACACACCATATTCCGAAAAACAAACTGGGGAGTCTGTGTAGAAAACGCCATGTTGTGGACAAAAAGTGGGGACTCTGTGTAGAAAACGCCATATTGCGCAAAAACTAAAATGGATGCAGTATTGATACCCACATCAATTGAAAGGTCTCGAAATGTACTTTCAGAATATATACACCATATGCCGGAAAACAAACCTTCGCCTAACGGATTTTCTCGATTTTAGTTGCAAGTCTCAGTGACAGTGGGGACTCTGGGTAGAAAACGCCATATTGCGCAAAAACTAAAATGGATGCAGTATTGATACCCACATCAATTGAAAGGTCTCGAAATGTACTTTCAGAATATATACACCTTATACCGAAAAACAAACCTTCGCCTAACGGATTTTCTCGATTTTTCATTGCAAGTCTCAGTGACAGTGGGGACTCTGGGTAGAAAACGCCATATTGCGCAAAAACTAAAATGGATGCAGTATGGAGACCCACATCAATTGAAAGGTCTCGAAATGTACATGTTGTGGAAAAAACCCTATGCCGAAAAACAAACTTTCGCCTAACGGACTTTCTCGATTATCCTTGCAAGTCTCAGTAAAAGTGGGGACTCTGTGTAGAAAACGCCATATTGCGCAAAAACTAAAATGGATGCAGTATTGATACGCACATCAATTGAAAGGTCTCGAAATGTACTTTCAGAATATATACACCATATGCCGAAAAACAAACTTTCGCCTAACGGATTTTCTCGATTTTCCTTGCAAGTCTCAGTGACAGTGGCGATTCTGTGTAGAAAACGCCATATAGCGCAAAAACTAAAATGGATGCAGTATGGAGACCCACATCAATTGAAAGGTCTCGAAATGTACTTTCAGAATATATACACCTTATACCGAAAAAAAACTTTGCTAACGGATTTTCTCGATTTTGGGGAGTCTGCAAGTCTGTTGTGACAAAAGTGGGGACTCTGTGTAGAAAACGCCATATTGCGCAAAAACTAAAATGGATGCAGTATGGATACCCACATCAATTGAAAGGTCTCGAAATGTACTTTCAGAATATATACACCCTATGCCGAAAAACAAACTTTCGCCTAACGGATTTTCTCGATTTTCCTTGCAAGTCTCAGTGACAGTGGGGACTCTGTGTAGAAAACGCCATATTGCGCAAAAACTAAAATGGATGCAGTATTGATACCCACATCAATTGAAAGGTCTCGAAATGTACTTTCAGAATATACACACCATATGCCGAAAAACAAACCTTCGCCTAACGGATTTTCTCGATTTTCCTTGCAAGTCTCAGTGACAGTGGGGACTCTGGGTAGAAAACGCCATATTGCGCAAAAACTAAAATGGATGCAGTATTGATACGCACATCAATTGAAAGGTCTCGAAATGTACTTTCAGAATATACACACCATATGCCAAAAAACAAACTTTCGCCAAACGGATTTTATCGATTTTCCGTGCAAGTCTCAGTGACAAT
>NW_026876462.1:0-19382 GCF_032173495.1 Musca vetustissima | reverse complement strand
AATCCAAGCCTTGTGGTGGTCCTTGAAAAAATATTCTTTAATAAATCCAAGCCTTGTGGTGGTCCTTGAAAAAATATTCTTTAATAAATCCAAGCCTTGTGGTGGTCCTTGAAAAAATATTCTTTAATAAATCCACGCCTTTGGTAGGCCTTGAAAAAATATTCTTTAATAAATCCACGCCTTTGGTAGGCCTTGAAAAAATATTCTTTAATAAATCCACGCCTTTGGTGGGCCTTGAAAAAATATTCTTTAAAAAATCCACGCCTTTGGTAGGCCTTGAAAAAATATTCTTTAAAAAATCCACGCCTTTGGTAGGCCTTGAAAAAATATTCTTTTAAAAATCCACGCCTTTGGTAGGCCTTGAAAAAATATTCTTTTAAAAATCCACGCCTTTGGTAGGCCTTGAAAAAATATTCTTTTAAAAATCCACGCCTTTGGTAGGCCTTGAAAAAATATTCTTTAAAAAATCCACGCCTTTGGTGGGCCTTGAAAAAATATTCTTTAAAAAATCCACGCCTTTGGTAGGCCTTGAAAAAATATTCTTTAATAAATCCACGCCTTTGGTGGGCCTTGAACAAATATTCTTTAATAAATCCACGCCTTTGGTAGGCCTTGAAAAAATATTCTTTAATAAATCCACGCCTTTGGTAGGCCTTGAAAAAATATTCTTTAATAAATCCACGCCTTTGGTAGGCCTTGAAAAAATATTCTTTAATAAATCCACGCCTTTGGTAGGCCTTGAAAAAATATTCTTTAATAAATCCACGCCTTTGGTAGGCCTTGAAAAAATATTCTTTAAAAAATCCACGCCTTTGGTAGACCTTGAAAAAATATTCTTTAATAAATCCACGCCTTTGGTAGGCCTTGAAAAAATATTCTTTAATAAATCCACGCCTTTGGTAGGCCTTGAAAAAATATTCTTTAATAAATCCATGCCTTTGGTAGGCCTTGAAAAAATATTCTTTAATAAATCCACGCCTGTTGTAGGCCTTGAAAAAATATTCTTTAAAAAATCCACGCCTGTTGTAGGCCTTGAAAAAATATTCTTTAAAAAATCCACGCCTGTTGTAGGCCTTGAAAAAATATTCTTTAAAAAATCCACGCCTTTGGTAGGCCTTGAAAAAATATTCTTTAATAAATCCACGCCTGTTGTAGGCCTTGAAAAAATATTCTTTAATAAATCCACGCCTGTTGTAGGCCTTGAAAAAATATTCTTTAATAAATCCACGCCTTTGGTAGGCCTTGAAAAAATATTCTTTAATAAATCCACGCCTTTGGTAGGCCTTGAAAAAATATTCTTTAATAAATCCACGCCTTTGGTAGGCCTTGAAAAATATTTTTTAATAAATCCACGCCTTTGGTAGGCCTTGAAAAAATATTCTTTAATAAATCCACGCCTTTGGTAGGCCTTGAAAAAATATTCTTTAATAAATCCACGCCTTTGGTAGGCCTTGAAAAAATATTCTTTTAAAAATCCACGCCTTTGGTAGGCCTTGAAAAAATATTCTTTTAAAAATCCACGCCTTTGGTAGGCCTTGAAAAAATATTCTTTTAAAAATCCACGCCTTTGGTAGGCCTTGAAAAAATATTCTTTAAAAAATCCACGCCTTTGGTAGGCCTTGAAAAAATATTCTTTAAAAAATCCACGCCTTTGGTAGGCCTTGAAAAAATATTCTTTAATAAATCCACGCCTTTGGTAGGCCTTGAAAAAATATTCTTTAATAAATCCACGCCTTTGGTAGGCCTTGAAAAAATATTCTTTAATAAATCCACGCCTTTGGTAGGCCTTGAAAAAATATTCTTTAATAAATCCACGCCTTTGGTAGGCCTTGAAAAAATATTCTTTAATAAATCCACGCCTTTGGTAGGCCTTGAAAAAATATTCTTTAATAAATCCACGCCTTTGGTAGGCCTTGAAAAAATATTCTTTAATAAATCCACGCCTTTGGTAGGCCTTGAAAAAATATTCTTTAAAAAATCCACGCCTTTGGTAGGCCTTGAAAAAATATTCTTTTAAAAATCCACGCCTTTGGTAGGCCTTGAAAAAATATTCTTTTAAAAATCCACGCCTTTGGTAGGCCTTGAAAAAATATTCTTTAAAAAATCCACGCCTTTGGTAGGCCTTGAAAAAATATTCTTTAAAAAATCCACGCCTTTGGTAGGCCTTGAAAAAATATTCTTTAATAAATCCACGCCTTTGGTAGGCCTTGAAAAAATATTCTTTAATAAATCCACGCCTTTGGTAGGCCTTGAAAAAATATTCTTTAATAAATCCACGCCTTTGGTAGGCCTTGAAAAAATATTCTTTAATAAATCCACGCCTTTGGTGGGCCTTGAAAAAATATTCTTTAATAAATCCACGCCTTTTGTAGGCCTTGAAAAAATATTCTTTAAAAAATCCACGCCTTTGGTAGGCCTTGAAAAAATATTCTTTAAAAAATCCACGCCTTTGGTAGGCCTTGAAAAAATATTCTTTAATAAATCCACGCCTTGTATTGGTCCTTGCCAAAAATATTCTTTGAAGAATCCACGCCTTGTATTGTTCTTTAAAAAATATTTTTAAAAAATCCACGTCTTGCAGTGAAAAAATCATAAAAAATCGAAACCTGAAGGTCACTTAAAAATGCAGACATTGAAAAAATGTTTTAAAACCCCATGGTTTGTTGACCCTACTCACATCTTAATTCTCCTTCTACGTAGTCACATTCCTTTGTAAATCACGGTGTGCTCTTCTTCTTCTTTTTTTAATTTTTAATCGCCACATTCTAAGTTAATTCGTTATCTCATTTGTTGGAGGTTGGAAAAATGATTCTTGAATTTTGTTTTCTGTTCTCAGTCACTGCCTGGCGTTGTTGCCGTTGATGTGAAATATTAAAACCCCCAAGAAATTTTAACTTTTACTCAAAACAGCTGTAAACGAGTTAGTGTGTGTGTGTGCATGTTGGTGTGTGTTTCATGCGATGTATCAAAGTACAATATTAAATAACATCCTGAATATAAACGCCTTTACGCAGAGCTTAACAGCAGCTATCCTCGATGCAGACATGGACGACGAACGTTGTGGCTTAGCATCGGTGAGATGTGCTAAAGAATAACGTAGATGAATGAAATGAAAAGCAAAGGAATGCTGGGCAAATACTCGGTTGTGTACTCACCCCTCTTGTGTTTCATATTGTAGAGGGTGTGATTGGGTGTGTGTGTGTGTGTGATTGAGTGACTGCGTGTGCGTCTAGTCTAACGTGTTTACATTAAGAAAGTCACAAAGCTTTAGTTTATTAACAACATCACAGCCACACACACCAGCACCAGCATCACCACCAACAACAACAGTAGAAGCAGCATCTGTTGCTGTTTATGAGACATCCGAGTAGAAGTAGTAGTAGTTGTTGTTGTGGATGTTGTTATTTATGTGTTGTTCAAATAATAGACTCACAGCTGGTTGAATATAGAGTGGCGCCAAATTTGTGGCTGACTTAACAGATTTCCATCATTTCAAATATGGCAAAAAGGCAAAAAAGGTAGAGTTGGTGCCAGACAAAATGTTTACAATGTTGTACATAGTCGTACATTAAATCAGGACACAAATAGGGTTATGGATTTAAGGATGTGGGCTTTTTTTGCAGCATGAGTGGTTTTAGCAAATATAGTTAAACTTAATGGCGTTTGAAAAGAGGTTATTATTTAAATCGGGATAATGCTACAGGTACTTGGAATATTATTAAAAAAACATAAAAGACCATGAGAAAAAAGGAAGGGGTCCATAAAAAAAAATAAGGAAAGTTCAAAAGTCTGACCGGGCCGACTATATGATACCCTTCGCCACTATGGGTACATGCAAGACATGTTAATATCTACAATATCCTGTAGATGGAACGGTCATATAATCTTTGGAGGACCATTGAGATGAAATCGGGGAAATTAAATGTTCTATCTAGATAAATATTTGAACCAATTGAAAAACCCCATACACATACCATTCTCAAATCAATGAAAAATTGCATGTTAAACGAATAGACTTGGATTCTTGGTGTGCCATTTGTATGACAAATATTGGGACTTTGGTGCATCATTCACATAAAATCGGACGACTATATATATGGGAGCTATATCTAAACCTGAACCGATCTTTCCCAATTTCAAGAGGGTTCGTTCTTGGGCCAAATAAGTGAACTGTACAAAATTTCATTTAAATCGGATCAGAAATGCGACCTGTACTTTGGTAACAAAAATACATGGACGGACGGACAGACAGACATGCGTAAATCGGCTCAGAAAGTGATTCTATGCATATTCTTAAAAGGAACCATGGACCCATATATATATACATATATATATGTATGTTGGGAATCTGTCCAACCCATTATATGATGAGATCGAAATGGACCTCAACGATCTTGATAAATAATTTATCGATGAGGTCCCATCTTC
Source organism: Musca vetustissima (assembly GCF_032173495.1). Taxonomy (NCBI): domain Eukaryota; kingdom Metazoa; phylum Arthropoda; class Insecta; order Diptera; family Muscidae; genus Musca; species Musca vetustissima. The sequence goes on along the minus strand of NW_026876462.1, from coordinate 14,954 downwards.
ACCAAAAAAAAAAAAAAATAGAAAACGTCACTCTTCTTCTTGAAGTTTACGAAAGCCAGTGGATCGCCAGATCAAAATAATATTGAATTAATTATTTCAACAATTTGAATTTAATAAAAAGGACCGACAGTGTCATATTTTGAATATTGAATTAAATTGTTTTGAAGTGTTTTTAATTTGCAGTCAACAAAACGTAAGTATCGTCTGAATTCTCGTTGTGTTGTTGTAGGTGCAAATTTATATTGTTGTACGTCTTGTTCAACAATAATCTTAGATTCTAAAACTACTCAGTAGATTTAGAATCACTACAAGTCCTTTCGACTGCATCGGAACTTGTACAATGTATACAAATATAAAGGTCTATCAGAAAAGCAAACCTCTAAATACATTTCTCTCAAACTGTCGAACCTAGAGGTTCGTAGTAAATAATTTATTTGACAAATCCAAGCCTTGGATTGCTTAAAGTGCCCTTGAAAAAATAATATTTGAGGAAAATCTTCTATAGGCCTTAAAAAAATAATATTTGAGGAAAATCTTCTATAGGCCTTGAAAAAAATATTCTCTAAAAAACCAAGCTTTCCATCATAGGCCTTGAAAAAAATATTTTTACAAATCCGGACCTATTTTCGGACTTGAAAAAAATATTTTTACAAATCCGGACCTATTTTCGGACTTGAAAAAAATGTTTTTACAACTCCACGCCGGTTTTCGGATTCTTTACAAATCCACGCCTAGAAAAAATATTCTTTACAAATCCACGCCTTGGAAAAATAGCCTGGTAGACCTAGACAAAATATTCTTTACAAATCCTCGCCTGTTTTCTGACTTGGAAAAATAGCTTTGGTAGGCCTAGAAAAAATATTCTTTACAAACCCACGCCTTGGAAAAATAGCCTTGGTAGGCCTAGAAAAAAATATTCTTTACAAATCCACGCCTATTTTCGAACTTGAAAACATAGCATTGGTAGGCCTAGAAAAATATTCTTTAAAAATCCTCGCATGTTTTCGGACTTGGAAAAATAGCCTTGGTAGGCCTAGAAAAAAATATTCTTTAAAAATCCACGCCTATTTTCGAACCTATTTTCGAATAGCATTGGTAGGCCTAGAAAAATATTCTTTACAAATCCTCGCCTGTTTTCGAACTTGAAAAAAAAACCTTGGTAGGCCTAGAAAAAAATATTCTTTAAAAATCCACGCCTATTTTCGAACTTGAAAAAATAGCCTTGGTAGGCCTAGAAAAAATATCCTTTACAAATCCTCGCATGTTTTCGGACTTGGAAAAATAGCCTTGGTAGGCCTAGAAAAAAATATTCTTTAAAAATCCACGCCTTGGAAAAATAGCTTTCGTAGGCCTAGAAAAAATATTCTTTACAAATCCTCGCCTGTTTTCGAACTTGAAAAAAACCTTGGTAGGCCTAGACAAAATAATCTTTACAAATCCTCGCCTGTTTTCGGACTTGAAAAAATAGCCTTGGTAGGCCTAGAAAAAATATTCTTTAAAATATCAACGCCTTGGGTAGGCCTTGAATGAATATTCTTTAAAATATCCACACCTCTTTTATGCCTCCAGAAATATTCTTTAAATAGCCACATCTATTGAAGTCCATTAGAAATAATAATAGAAAAATTCCCGACTTTTGAGGTAGTATAAAAATTTTTTTAACTCACTCCTATTGAAGTGTTTTTCAGAAATATTTTTTTAAATAGTCACGCCTACTAAAGTCCTTGACAAAAAATCAAATATTTCCCCTGTCACACCCCTTTGAACATTTGTCTATAAATAGAATGGGAAAGTGCCAGACATTATATAATTATGATTCAAAATAAGAATAAAGATTATAATGATAATGATGTTCTTTGTCATAGTGTGTGCGTGTGAGTATGGATAATAAGTGTGCCATGACGTCGTGGTGTGGTTCGGTGCTTTCAATCGTTTCGTAGTTTATGGTAATGAATGGAAAAACTAAAGATTAACATAAAAAATACTGAATAAAATTATTCGCTTTTGATGATACGATGATATTCATGCAAGCAACAGTAGAAGAACGCTCAAGGGTTAGGCAGTAAAATGACAATAACAATAATAATACCAACAACAACAATAATAATATCAAGTGGAATATCCTTGTCGCCGTCGCCATAGTCCTTGCTGTCTGAATAATCATCGTTAAACCAGAAAACGATAACAAGTGACAAGTCATGAAAGGCAACAACAAAACGAAGCGAAACTCAAAACAACAAAATGTCAATTTTGATAACCATTAAATAAACAAGACAAATAATAACAACAACAATGACAACGACGACGACAACAATGATAGCTAACAGCGGCAACAACAACAAATACAACAATGAAATTATGATGCGGTGAATTGTTGTTAAAACGAAATTAAACAACAAAGTCTTTGGCAAAGGATATCTGATGGGAGGGAGGGGGTTATTCAACAACATATGGTGGTTAAATGTTTAGAAATGTGTGTAAGAGTATCGGTAGGATACATAAATACACATAAATACACAATGCCACGAGTTATTTCAGCTGAGGTGACATGCGACACAAATGACGTGTCTCTGACGCCATCCAGTTGGGCGCCAATTCATCTCCTCACATACGGGTCTGCCATGGGATAGCAACAAGTATAGAATTATATTGTTTGTTGTCATTGTCTTTAAAGGTTTAGATATTGGTGAAAGATAGATAGATATCGTGGAGGAGGGGGACAAGTTCTTGACTACTAATGCGTTAAATACAATATGGGTGTGAGCGATAGAACCCCCCTCCCACCATTAATATTTGTTTTTGCACATAAAATGTGTTATGAATTTTGTGTTTTGTTTTTTGTTGTTCTCCATCAAAGATAAACAATTAGTAATAATGAAAAAAATAAATTTAATTACAATGGAAAGGTGACACAGAAACCGTGTTTGAGAGGATACTTAGAAACAAAAATGGAAGATAGGTTCCGGGAAACATTGTTTGTATATAGGTATTAAATTTCCCATATGGTAGGACACGCGTACATATTTTAATATGGGATTCGCTGAAAAATGACGTAAGTGAAACATATACTCTTTATAGGGGGTTTTACAAATCTACTCCTCTTCTAGACCTTGAAAAATATCATTTAAAAAATCCACGCCTTCCATAGGCCTTAAAAATATATTCTTTAATATCCATGCCTATTTAAGGCCTTGAACAAATATTTTTTAAGACTCCACATCTCTTTTAGGCCTTGAAAACATGTTCTTTAAACAATACACGCCTATTGGCTTCGAAAAAATATTCCTTAAAAAATTATTCCTTGAAAATCCAAAATCCAAACTTGTTTATAAAAATTCACGCCTCTTTTAGGCCCTAAAAAATATTCTTTAAGCCTGTAAGGATAGTAGTAAAGCCGTACTGGGCCGACTAAATGATGCATAAAATTGAACGAACTTAAATATGTGATCCTACCCATATGTGAACCGACTAACATAAGCTAAATTTTGTAAATCGATTTAAAGAAAACTTGACACATGCTATGAGGCATCCTGCACTGGGTATCAGACACCAGTTGATTATTTGGTGCACCAAAGTACCTACATATTCTTCGATTTACACCAAATCTATATCGAAATCTGAACCGATTTTTCCGAAACTTACCATTTATCTGTACTTTGATGCACCATTTACCTTAAATCGGACGAAAATATATATGGGAGCTATATCTAAATATGAACCGATTTTCACGAAACTTTTCACACATCATTCTAGACTTAATTCAGTACGCTATACCAAAATTCGAGCAAATCGAAAGATATACAGGGACTTTGGTGCACCATTTACTATAAATCGGACGAAAATATATATATGGGAGCTATATCTAAATATGAACCGATTTTCACAAAACTTAACACACATCACTCTAGGCTTAATTTAGTACACTATACCAAATTTCATGCAAATCGAAAACTATATAGGGACTTTGGTGCACCATTTACCTAAAATCGGACGAAAATATATATGGGAGCTATATAGAACTCTGAACCGATTTCCACGAAACTTAACACACATCATTCTAGTCTTAATTTAGTACGGTATACCAAATTTCGTGCAAATCGAAATATATATGGGGACTTTGGTGCACCATTTACTATAAATCGGACGAAAATATATATGGGAGCTATATCTAAATCTGAACCGATTTTCACGAAATTTAACACATATCTTTGTAGACTTAATTTAGTACGCTATGCAAAATTTCGTGCAAATCGAAGGATATACAGGGGCTTTGGTTCACCATTTACATTAAATCGGAAGAAAATATATATGAGAGCTATATCGAACTCTGAACCGATTTTCACGAAATTGAACACACATCATTCTAGGCTCAATTCGGTACGCTATGCCAAATTTCGTGAAAATCAGGTGATATATAGGGGCTTTGTTGCACTATTTACCAAAAATCGGACGGAAATATATATGGGAGCTATATCGAAATCTGAACCGATTTCACGAAACTTAACACACATCATTCTAGACCTAATTTAGTACGCTATACCAAATTTCGTGCAAATCGAAAGATATATAAGTACTTTGATGGACCATTTACCTAAAATCGGACGAAAATATTTATTGGGGGTATATCTAAATTTGAACCGATTTTTCCCAATTTCAACAGGGCTCGTTCTTGGGCCAAATAAATGAGCTGTGCCAAAGTCCATCCAATTCGAATCAAAAATGCGACCTGTACTTTGTTTGCAATTTAACATGGACATACGGACGGACGGACATGCATAAATCGACTAAAACAGTGATTCTATGCATATTCTCAAAACGAACTATGTGTCTATCTGGTTTCCTTTTGCCTGTTACAAACATATGCACAATGACATAATACCCTGCACCACAGTGTGGTGAAAACCACTCCTCCTGTAGGTTCTTAAAACATATTGTTTAAACATTTCCGAATCTTATAGCCATCCTTATTCTACCCTTTATGTATTATTCTTTGAAAACCCACGCCTCTTTTAAGCATTGAAATAAAAAAATTAAAAATCTACCCCTCATGTTGACCTTGCAATTTTTTAAATATTCCGCTTTTTATAGGCCTTGAAAAAATATTCTTAAAAAACCCACTTCTTGTGTCAATCCTTGAAAAATACAGTCGTTGGAAATTGCCTATCCCTCTCCCATCCCCCCTCTTCCCACCCATGCTGCTGTATATTTGAATCCAAAAAATAAAAATAATTATCCTTGGAAGCCAAACGATTTACTTGTCAATGTCCTCTCAGCATTGATACGCATAGCTAAAATAAAATAATTTATCTGTCTTTGTCGAAGCAGAACAAAATAATTATTTCTGTTGTGTTCTGTATTTCGAATGCTTCTGGATGTTGAAGTTGGTGGAAATAAATTTAGATTCCATTGAAGTTCGAGCAGCTTGTCAATTAACTCTATTGGGGGCCTATCACAATGCATTTCTAGTCGAAAGCAACAACAAAATCAATTTTTCTTAATTTATTTTTTTTCTTCTTTTTCAGTTCTGTTGTTGTTGGACTGTCCCATATTGAAATGGACCCACACATAGATGCTGGCCAATGTGTTAGTTAGTTAGCCCTATTCAATGATATTCTCTATGGCATTATGGAGAACACCTATGGAGCTTAAAATTGTTCCGATTGTAAAGTGAAACTAACAAAAGAAGGCACTTTGTAGTCGTCGGGCCAACCCAACTAGTCAGCAAGGCAGTAGCTAGTCATCCTGCAAGCCAGTCTCCATGGCATTAGAACTTTGTGCCTTTGTCAGAACCAAACTAATATGTCAACACTGCTCACTGCTATGGCTCGCTTCATGGGTGGGTGATGTAAACAAAGTCCATAAGAGTGACAAACAAAACATTAGAAGGAGGTCCTGTGAAGCCTTTGTGCCAATACTTAATAAACAAACATTTTGTTACTTTTATTGTGTGATAGTGGATGGGTGTGTGTGTTTGGGATTGATGGGTGTATGGTGTGTACTCATGAAAACTAATACGCAGCACAGTGGTTTCGATAGCCCTTCATAAGTCAAGCCTTTGATGGTCCGCTTTACAAGAACTTTAAAAGACTATTTGTTCAAGAAGTTTCTAAAGTGTGGATTTTGTGAAGAATATTTTTTCAAGGCCTCCAACAGATGTGGATTTTAAAAGAATATTTTCTATGACCTCCAAGAGGCATTGATTTTTAAAGAATATGTTTTCAAAACCCACAAGAGGCGTGGATTTTTAAAGAATATTTTTTCCAGCTATCGATGAGGTTTGGATTTTTTAAAGAATATTTTTTCTCCATTTATCGACGATGCGCGGATTTTTTAAAGAATATTTTTTTCCATTTATCGATGAGGCGTGGATTTTTTAAAGAATATTTTTTCCATTTATCGATGAGGCGTGGATTTTTTAAAGAATATTATTTCCATTTACTACAATATTTATGGATTTTTAAAGAATTCTTTTATTTATCGATGAGACGTGGATTTTTTAAAGAATTTTTTTGTAAGGCCTAACGAAGTGGCAGATTTTTTGACGAATATTTTTTTGAAGCCTAAATAAGTTGTAGATTTGTTTACGATTTTTTAAGTCTTAAGGCGTGGATTTTTTAAGGACTAAAGAAGAGGAAGATTTGTTGACGATTTTTAAGACTTAAAGAAGGCGTGGATTTTTAAAGGACTAAAGAAGAGGAAGATTTTTTGAAGAATATTTTTCATGGTGTATTTCAGAAGGTGTATTTTTAATGAATATTTTCCCAAGTATTCTATGTGACGTGGATTGTTAAAAAATACTTTCCAAGACCTCTGAAAAGCGTGAATTTTAAAAGAAGAATTTTCAAATCTTCCGAGGAACATAAATTTTTTACCAATATTTTTTCAAGATCTCGAAGAGTCGTTATTTTTTAAAGAATACTTCTTTAAGTCCTAAGTCGTTGGAAAATAGAAAAATTGTACATGGACCACAGTACCACTATTGATGGATGCCCATTTTTTTGTAAACAACTGTAACAGCGGGAAGACAAAGAAAACAAAACAAAAAATGAAAAAACAGCATAGAAATCCTATAAAGGCGCTTCCCTCTGTCACTCTGCTATTCATACGAAAAAATGTTCATTCTCCATTCGTGACTGCAAGTACACACTTCGAAAACACTCATACACCCCGCGCGGTAAGGGGTGCCGGGGTTGGGTGGTTGTACGTTGCCTTGGCTGCCGCCAGAGGAAAGCGCACATGCTGTTTGTTACTCCTGTCGTCGTCATCATGGCCATCATCATCATCCTCGTTGTTGACGCTGGTGATGCCAAATGATGGGAATTAGACGAACACGGCCGTGAACGATAACAGCAACAGCATAATGACGCCTCTAATGCCTCGACCATGTCCTCATTGTCGTGTGCTAGCCCAGCCTAGCCGTTGTATGGTCGGTCGATAGGTCGTTGGGTATTTCGCTTGACTGACTGACTGCCTGGCTGGGTGGCTGACTACTCATTTCTATGCGCGCTGTTGATTTAGTAATTGTACACCAATTTGGTTTATGAATATAAATTAACTGGAAACACTAAAGTTCAAAAGATGATAATCATTATTATGTTATTATAACCGCATGTCCCCGTTACTAACGCCATTCGGCAGTTGCTGCTGTTGTTCAGTTCAGTGTCGTTCTTTTTTTATTCTCAACATTTTACGCAATCAAAAGATTTGTGATGGCTGGCTGGCTGGATGGCCCCAAAAGACTACAACCACCACATTGTAAATGGGCTTGAATTGCTTTGAAATGCTGTCCAACGTACCGTTCACACACACACACAAACAAACGCAGTTGGCATTTTTTATTCGAGATTCTTGGAAAAATTATTCTTTGCATATCATCAAAGTTCGTACCCCCTTTAGTAGCAGTGTGTTCCATTGCCACGCCACCACCAACGTTTTGATAAGAATCCTGTTTCACAGAAGCAAGAAACAAATCTTGACGGCTTGTTGTGTATTACACATTAGCACTTGATAGCCTTTTATGTAAGTGTGTCATAGACGTGTATATCTTTGGTATCAGATTTGTGGCCGTTACAAGAAATAAAACCAAAGAAATTCAGACGTTTGATATATTTAAAAATTCAGAAATAAAAGAATTGTCAAAAGAGCTCAATTTAACAACGCTGCCTTAAACAAATACTCCTTAATAAATCCACGCCTTCTATAGGCCTTTAAAAACACTCCTTAATAAATCCACGCCTTCTATAGGCCTTTAAAAATACTCCTTAATAAATCCACGCCTTGGATGGGCCTTAAAAAATACTCCTTAATAAATCCACGCCTTGGATGGGCCTTAAAAAATACTCCTTAATAAATCCACGCCTTGGATGGGCCTTAAAAAATACTCCTTAATAAATCCACGCCTTGGATGGGCCTTAAAAAATACTCCTTAATAAATCCACGCCTTGGATGGGCCTTAAAAAATACTCCTTAATAAATCCACGCCTTGGATGGGCCTTAAAAAATACTCCTTAATAAATCCACGCCTTGGATGGGCCTTAAAAAATACTCCTTAATAAATCCACGCCTTGGATGGGCCTTAAAAAATACTCCTTAATAAATCCACGCCTTGGATGGGCCTTAAAAAATACTCCTTAATAAATCCACGCCTTGGATGGGCCTTAAAAAATACTCCTTAATAAATCCACGCCTTGGATGGGCCTTAAAAAATACTCCTTAATAAATCCACGCCTTGGATGGGCCTTAAAAAATACTCCTTAATAAATCCACGCCTTGGATGGGCCTTAAAAAATACTCCTTAATAAATCCACGCCTTGGATGGGCCTTAAAAAATACTCCTTAATAAATCCACGCCTTGGATGGGCCTTAAAAAATACTCCTTAATAAATCCACGCCTTGGATGGGCCTTAAAAAATACTCCTTAATAAATCCACGCCTTGGATGGGCCTTAAAAAATACTCCTTAATAAATCCACGCCTTGGATGGGCCTTAAAAAATACTCCTTAATAAATCCACGCCTTGGATGGGCCTTAAAAAATACTCCTTAATAAATCCACGCCTTGGATGGGCCTTAAAAAATACTCCTTAATAAATCCACGCCTTGGATGGGCCTTAAAAAATACTCCTTAATAAATCCACGCCTTGGATGGGCCTTAAAAAATACTCCTTAATAAATCCACGCCTTGGATGGGCCTTAAAAAATACTCCTTAATAAATCCACGCCTTGGATGGGCCTTAAAAAATACTCCTTAATAAATCCACGCCTTGGATGGGCCTTAAAAAATACTCCTTAATAAATCCACGCCTTGGATGGGCCTTAAAAAATACTCCTTAATAAATCCACGCCTTGGATGGGCCTTAAAAAATACTCCTTAATAAATCCACGCCTTGGATGGGCCTTAAAAAATACTCCTTAATAAATCCACGCCTTGGATGGGCCTTAAAAAATACTCCTTAATAAATCCACGCCTTGGATGGGCCTTAAAAAATACTCCTTAATAAATCCACGCCTTGGATGGGCCTTAAAAAATACTCCTTAATAAATCCACGCCTTGGATGGGCCTTAAAAAATACTCCTTAATAAATCCACGCCTTGGATGGGCCTTAAAAAATACTCCTTAATAAATCCACGCCTTGGATGGGCTTTAAAAAATACTCCTTAATAAATCCACGCCTTGGATGGGCCTTAAAAAATACTCCTTAATAAATCCACGCCTTGTATGGGCCTTTAAAAATACTCCTTAATAAATCCACGCCTTGGATGGGCCTTAAAAAATACTCCTTAATAAATCCACGCCTTCTGTAGGTCTTTAAAAACACTCCTTAATAAATCCACGCCTTGGATGGGCCTTTAAAAATACTCCTTATTCCTTAGCGAATGTAGGAAATATTTAAACGTGTATTGACATCGACCATAAATTAAATTTGAGTACCATTTAGTACCAAATTTCATGATTGGAGCTCTAAAGGTTCACCTAAATCCAAATTTTCCATTTAGCACACATTATTTCCATAAGTACCCTGTTCAACCATCCAACAAAACTTCATGCATACCTTGATCCTACACCCCACAATGATTCCAGATTCAAATTTCAACACAATTCAAATTGTACCAAATTTTGTACTAAGTAGTACCAATCCAAGTTTCAGGATTCTAACTCTATCGGTTTACCCACAATTTAAATTGTACCAAATTTAGTACACATTAGTACAAATTTCTAAAACTTCCTTCATATTTCAATCTTACACTTTAACAAGGATCCTGATTCCAAATTTCATGATTCTAACTCTATTGGTTCACCTAAAATAAAATTGTACCAAATTTAGTACCATTTAGTACCCATAAGTATTAATTTGTTAAACTGAATTCTGACCCTAATCCAACATCCCTACAATGATCCTAACTCCAAACTTCATTGTTCCAGCTTTATCGGTTCACCCAAATCCAAATTGTACTAATTATAGTACGATTTAGTACTTTTCGTATACATAAGTAAAATTTTCCAAAACTTCGTACATATCCCAATCCTACTCTACGGTAAGGTTACTTTCAATTTTCAGGATTCCAGCTCGATTTGTACCTCCAAATAAAATTTGTACCAAATATAGTACCATATAGTACCATCGTACACGCTTTCCAAACTCTCCTCATATCGAACCTAATTCTCAACCCTAATTTGCATTCCAAATTTCAAGTTTTTAGCTCAATCCATTCACATGCTATGAAATTTTACCAATTTTAGTACATGTCAGTACTTTTCGGATACTTATAGTTCAAATTTCCAAAAAGCCCTTTGCTACATCTATTCTACACTCCATCAGTGACCCTCAATCCAAATTTCAGAGTTCTAGCTCTACTGGTTCGCCAAATACAAATGATACCATATGGTACCATATTTAGTACTTTTCGTACGGTTCTAGTACGAATTTCCAAAAACTCAGCCTTATCTGTCACCTTTGGATCAAGAGTGACTCACCTAAAATTTCAAGATTCTAGCTTAAGCAGTTTCGTCTAGCCTTGTGTTGATATGATGTATATCTATCTTCACTAGAAGGTTTTATTTTTCTAGACGTCATTTCTACGATGTTTGCCTTTTTTCCCTAAAATCGTCCAGGTGTTGAGTATCCCATCATTACCCAGAAATTTGGTATTCCGCTTTTTTGCGCTTATTTTAAATTATAATTATATTTACAGCCAGAAATCAAATTAATATGTTAATATTATTCCAATTACACTGGGTGACAATATTTTAATTGCTGAGTAATGAACCACCACCATCGCACCACCTCTATTCGGCATAACCAAAAAAGAAAAAATGTTCGCATTTCAAAATTTACCCTTAAATGCGACTTTAACCACACTTTAAGTAATCAACTTATTTTGGGATTTAAATAACTTAGTAATGTTGTGTGTGTGTCTGGGTGTGTGTGTGCTTGATCTACTACTCATATTAACTGGTTAGAGTGAAAACAGAAAAAAAAACACGACAAGGATATATCAAGGATCTGTATCAAACATGTCTTATTTACTAACGTTTTGCTTGTTTTTCTTACCTTTGTTTATTTAGACAACAACAACAACAGCAGCAAAAAATGACGCGGAGAAGCAGAAGACGAAGATGATGAACGAGAAGTTGAAAAAATAAACTTACAATTGGGAATTGGGGGCACAAAAATGAAGGAGTGTTTTCGGTTTATACGTACATACTCGTACATATGTAGGTATGTATGTTTTATGTTGTTGAGGATGGCTGGCTGGATATTTACAAAATTTGTTTACACAAGTCGAGCATCTCGCTTTAATTTCGTTTTCGTTTATGTTTTACTGTTGCTTATTTTTTGTTGTTGTTCTTGTTGTTATTGCTTGTTCATATTATTCAGTTCCCTGGCTTACTTACTTGCCTTGGCTTTTTCTGACATGTAGTGTTCGGGCGGCGGGCTGCCGCTCCTGCTGTCATAGCCGAATGCCAAACCATGACACTCCATGCCACCAGATCCATCCAACCCAGACCAATGGTTGTACCCCAGAGGCAATTTTTGTCTCGCACTTCATGCACATTGTAAAAAAACTAAAGAACGAATCTGGGGGGATAAGCAGGAGCAACAGCAGCAACAGACGAATATTTAGTCTCTTGGCAGCCAAACTGCCTTTATGTCTCCCGGCTGAAGAGGGTAAAAGGGAGCTGCTCCAAAGGAAAATGAAGACGAGGCTAAGAAAAACCAGCTCAGTTTACACGTGTATGTAGCAAGTGTGTGTGTATGTAAAATAAGCACAAATACTAACATGCCTACATGTGTGTATGTGTCTGCATTTGTATATGACTGAGTATAAGTATTATATTAAATTATTATTACTTTACTTGTGTGATGGTCCCTTGAGGCATTTCCGGTTGCTGATTTTTTCGATTTTTTTTAAATGAGGTCAAAGAAATCCTTAAGGAAATCCTGAATTTCCACCAAGCACAATAACACACATATACACACCCACTAAACATACATCTCTTACATTCATTCTTGGGGGAAACTCTATTTAATAATTATTTTATATAAAGCAAGGGTGAAGGGAAGAGTGGGGTAGGGCAATTCGATTTGTTTTTTAAGTTTTTTGTGGGTTATGAAGGTGTGTGAATGAAATTTATAAGAAACCAATTCAAATAGAATGAAAACTCATTACATGTTTTGATTTTTCTTCTTCTTAATAATAATTCAAATCATGAACATTTTTTTTTACTTTAGAGGCTTGGGAATTGTTCGTGATATTAGATTTTTGTGTAGAGAAAATAATTTTTAAAATTGAATATTGAATTATATGAAAAAATACAATCATGAAACTGATAAATATTCAGGTCAAAATTGGCTCCTCATGAGCGTATAGAGGGCTTGGATTTATTGAAGAATATTTCGCTAAGGTCCATAGAAGACGAGGTTTTTTTTTAAAGAATATTTTTCCAAGGCCCAAGAGAGCGTGGATTTTTAAAAGAAAAATTTTCACGGCCCACAGAAGGCGGGGATTTTTTAAAGAATATTTTTCAAAGCCCATAGAATGCGTGGATTTTTTAAAGAATAGTTTTAAAACCCCATAGAAGGCGTGGATTTTTTGAAGAATATTTTTCAAAGCCCATAGAAGGCGTGGATGTTTTAAAGAATAGTTTTCAAATCCCATAGAAGGCGTGGATTTCTTGATGAATATTTTTCTAATTAAATAATTTTCTAATGTCCATAGAATAATTTTTTAATGTCCATAGAAGAAGAAGATTTTTTAAAGAATAATTTTCAAAGCCCATAGAAGGCGTGGATATTTTAAAGAATAATTTTTCTAAGGTCCATAGAAAACGAGAATTTTTTAAAGAATATGATTTTGGACCTGTACAGGGCGAGGATTTTTTGAAGAATATTTTTTCAAGGCCCAAGAAGCGTGTAAATTTTTCTAAGGTCCATAGAAGACGAGGATTTTTTTAAGAATATTTTTTCAAGGCCCAAGAAGAGTGTAAATTTTTCTAAGGTCCATAGAAGACGAGGATTTTTTATGAATATTTTTATGGAACTACAGAGGGCGAGGATTTTTCAAAGAATATTGTATCCCGGATTTTTCCAAAACACCTCATTTCTCCTATTTTGCAAAACATAACCATATTTAAACCAGTAAGGAAAGTAGTAAAGTTGGACGGGGCCGACTATATGATACCCTTCACCACTTTAGGTATATTCATCAGATGGAATCCTTACAGACGTCTAGACTTAATTCAGTAGGCTATGCCAAATTTCGTGCAAATCGAAGGATATATAGGGACTTTGGTGTACCAATTACATAAAATCGGACGAAAATATATGTGGGAGCTATATCGAAATCTGAACCGATTTTACAAAACTTAACACACATCTTTCATAGACTTAATTCAGTACACGATGCCAAATTTCGTGCAAATCGATGGATATGTAGGGACTTTGGTGCATCATTTACATTAAATCGGACGAAAATATATATGGGAGCTATATCTAAATCTGAACCGATTTTCACGAAACTTAACACACATCATTCCAGACCTTATCCATTACTCTGTGCCAAATCTCGTGCAAATCGAAAGATATATAGGGACTTTAGTGGACTATTTACCTTAAATCGGACGAAACTGTATATGGGAGCTATATCTAAATCTGAACCAGTTTTCACGAAACTTTGCATACATCATTCTAGACTTAATTCAGTACACTATGTCAAATTTCGTGGAATGCGAAAGATATATAGGGACTTCGGTACACCATTTAACTTAAATCGGACGAAAATATATATGGGAGCTATATCTAAATCTGAACCGATTTTCACGAAACTTAACACACATCATTCCAGACCTTATCCATTACTCTGTGCCAAATTTCGTGCAAATCGAAAGATATATAGGGACTTTAGTGGACTATTTACCTTAAATCGGACGAAACTATATATGGGAGCTATATCTAAATCTGAACCAATTTTCACGAAACTTTGCATACATCATTCTAGACTTAATTCAGTACACTATGTCAAATTTCGTGCAATGCGAAAGATATATAGGGACTTCGGTACACCATTTACCTTAAATTGGACGAAGATATATATGGGAGCTATATCTAAATATGAACCGATTTTCACGAAACTTAACAAACATCATTCTAGACCTTATTCATTACGCTGTGCCAAATTTCGTGTAAATCGAAAGATATATAGGGACTTTGGTACACCATTTACCTTAAATCGGACGAAAATATATATGGGAGCTATATCTAAATCTGAACCGATTTTTCCCAATTTCAATAGGGTTTGTCCTTGGGCCAAACAAATGAGCTGTGCCAAATTTCATCCAATTCGGATCATAAATGTGACCTGTACTTTGTTTACAATTTAACATGAACAGACAGACGGACGGACATGCATAAATCGACTCAGAATGTGATTCTATGCATATTCTCAAAATATCCCG
>NW_026876461.1:0-19312 GCF_032173495.1 Musca vetustissima | reverse complement strand
AATGGTTTATGAAATAATATCTGAAAACGTAACACCGGTAAATATTTACGTGTAATTCCCACATTCGAGTACATACGACAATATACTTGATATCAATTTAAAGGCTAACCACTCCTCTTTTATATACTACCAACTTATCGGGCCTATGTCCTTCAGGAGTAAATATGTGCGCTATAGAATACAAATTTTGTAATTTTTCACACAAAAGTCTGGGTCCATTTGTCCCGCTAAATATTGACCGATCTTAATCAAAACAGTCATGCTTATTCTTTGGCCCAATCCCGTTCTCCATGTAAAAAATTGAGATGTTTGGGCCACAACTGCGGCCTCTGGAGGCACCAGAAAAACCGACAAAAATTAAGTATTTGGTCCATTTCATCCCCTAAATATTAACCGAACTTTACGTGAAGATTGGTCCATAACTGTGGCCTGTATCGTGTTTGCAAATTATAATGGACAGGCGGACGGACACAGCTAGTCGAGATATGACGATCGGTATACTTAAAGGTGGGTCTAGAACCAATATTTCGCGGCATTAGAAACTCTTGGGGCTGCACAAAGCTATAATACCCTGACAACATAGTTGTGTAGGGGGTATAAAAAGGTTAGAAGAAATCTACTTTTTCAACTTTAGCTTGAAAAAATATGTTTAAAAATCGAAGCCTTCAACTTGAGCATGAAACAAAGATCAACGCCTACAGTTAGACCTTTAAAAACATTTTTAAGAGACCTAAGACAAGTATTGCAAATTTGTTTTTAATAAATATACGCCTCAAGTTAAATTGAAAAGATTGTTTTCAAATAATCTACGCATATTCATCTTTAGCTTGAAAAAAATATTTAAAAAAATCTACGCCTTCAAATATTTTTAAAATAATATACCTTAAATAATTTAATATATCTGTTGGGGGTACTCCTCAACCTTTCTAGGGTTAACCCCCACGGACCACTCGTCCCTGGCCAACCTGTTTCCCACCTGTTGTTTGAGAACTACTTACGATTGTCACGCTGGAAATTGCCTGGGTACTGATGGCTTGTCGTGGTCGTGGTCGCAGCTATCCGCGGGGAAGATGTTGCGCAAATGGGCCTGGAACCGCCTGTTACAAATAAACAACCTCACATTTTTTTTTACTTTTTTTAGGGTTTAGCACTGGTAATGACCGATCACACAAAATTCACCAACGAAAGAAAAAGAAAGACAAATGAGAAGTATTCTGGGTCGTGTCGTTACCAGTGACCGCCGTCAAAAAAAGTCGGAGCGGGCGACGTTTATGGGGATTTTTTTTGGTGTTGCCCACTTTACGTTTCCCCATAAACAATATCTACGCCTTCAGCTATGACTTAAAAAAATATATTTAAAAATCTACTGCTTCAAAGAGGCCAACAATTTTTTTTTTTTTTGAATAAGGGGTATTTTCTACATGTCAATAGTTTACCGTGTTTTTTTAACATCTGACCTGTCTAGACAAAATACACCTTAGCAAAATATTTATGAGTTGACCTCATATGCAAAGTCATCCCCTGCCTTTTCTGTAAGATTTACGTCCTCAAGCCATTTTCATTGCAAAACATAAAGATGACCTCAATTTTCTTATGTTTTTTCACCCTCTCAATTGTCCTCGCACTGAAGTACAAAAAATATTTTCTTTATTATTCACATGATAATGAGTCGCATGAGAAGGAGATGTTCAATGACGTTAACAGATCATAAAAGAATATTCAATTTAAATATTTCGTTCTATGAAAATATAAAAAAAAATGAACAAAGCTTTTGAAATTTTAATTTTCCTTCTTGACTTTCTGTTTTTTCTTCTTCTTCTTCAAGCATCTTGTCGTCAGTGATTTTTATTATACAACGTGAAGGATTTTTCTTCACTGTTGTCTTGCCTGTGGTGGATGCATAGTCAAATGTGGTTGTCATCTTGGCGACAGGAGATTTTTTCTTGTCGAGATAATGTTGTCGATTTTATTTAGTGAGTTAAAAAACCGTAGAATAAAAAAGTGATTCAAAATGGGCTAACTTATCGATTTAATGTAGACATTTAAAAAAAAAAAAAAAAAAAATATTTAAAAAAATCTGCCTTGAAAAGGACTGTTCCTAGAATGAAGACAAATGTCGAACTTTAACAAATTTGAATTTATTCGCATATGCAAATTTCGCATCAGGGCGGAATAAATACATGATATCGACCTTTGTAAAGCCACATAGCCCAATATGCCTGATGAGCCGCTTAAATAACGGCGAAACGCGTCGCATAATGGTGGGTACGTAGGTTCCTTTCCTGGCTCTCCTTTTCATTGCAAAATTTAGATCATCAAGCTCAACTCGAAAGAGTATAAATAATCACTTAAAAAAAATATATAAATAATTTTAAAAATCTACACTTTAAGATAGACCCTGGATAAAACATCTTTAAAAACCGATTTCTTGAATATTTTTTTAATTTTAATAATTTATGCTTTATGATATACATTGGTAAAATATTTTAAAAAATTTACGCCTTAAGATAAACCAGGATAAAAAATATAAAAAAATCCACGCCTTAATATAGGTCCCGAAAAATATAAAAAAACTACGCTTTATGATGGCCCTTTTGATTTCATATTCCTCGCCTTAAGATAGATCTTGAAAAATATTTTATAAACTATGTTTCCTCTTTTTTATATCCTTCCTTTAGTTGTCCTGCCAAATATTCAACATTTGTCAAAATTTCTATACTCCTTTACTAAAGACTTTCAAAATTGAAACCGAATACAATGATGACGAGGACTCTTTTTACCACAACACATAAATCCTATTTGGAATGTGTTAAAATCCCCCCAGAAGATTTATTATATCCTGAATATCCTTATTTTCTCCATAATAAAAACGATGTGTGACACGACGAACACAATGGAGATTTACAGACAATAATAAAAAATAACAAAAAGACTGAAAATAGCAACAATTGTCGGATTTCATTCCTTTTGTCATTTATATTTTTATCAGACAACGACAATCCTGGCTAAATCCTTCAAAACTTCAAAGGAGAATAATGAAAAGGCCAAGTG
Source organism: Musca vetustissima (assembly GCF_032173495.1). Lineage (NCBI taxonomy): Eukaryota > Metazoa > Arthropoda > Insecta > Diptera > Muscidae > Musca > Musca vetustissima. The sequence continues at coordinate 16,261 of NW_026876461.1, read as the reverse complement.
CAGGATAGAAAAAATATATTGAAGAACTTTTTTTTTTAAATACTGGAATAAAATCTCTTCAATTGTTTATCAACAAAAATAAATCAATAAATTTGTGGACTCGCGCTCTCCCCTTTGTCTCTCGCTTCACTCCTTTGTTTAGCTTACAATCTGCTTAAATCCAAGTGTAATAATCTCTCACAGATTTTTAATGATTTCATTTCATAGTATTGTGTCCCGTTTCCGGTATTGTTGTAAGCTATTGACACTTGTGAACTACATTGAATACTTATTTCATCATGGTCCTTATCGTCATAGCCTTTGATATCCTGCTGTTTAATACGTTTTAATTTTCCTTTTTTTTTTTGCACTTGTTTAAAGTTTTCCCCTTGCCAATTTTTTCACAGAGGGTTGGAAATGCGTAAGACATATATGAGCTTGTCCTCCAAAATTTTTTTTATATTTATCACCATCATAGTTTGTCATCACCAATTGTAAAGAGAGAAAAAAATCAATTTGATGGTTTCTCCCCGACCAAGTTAACTACGTAAGTAAATATTATTTTGTTTTTGTTTCGCAGGACGAAAATGGTTCTAACTCAGCTGAGGAAGGTATTCTTTTTTTGTGCGCAAAAAATCGAAGTGTAAACTTGCATTCATTTTTTTCGTTCTAATTTTTGGAGAAGCCTCAAGGCGTTTTTTTTATTATCAGCCCTGCACATATTGTTCACTGAATGGCCTCTTGATGTAGTTCTGTTTTTTTTTTTTTGCCTCTTCCCTTCCATTATTCTAACGAAATTGGACAAATGTTGACTTTGTTATTGAAAATTGATTGAATTGTAGATTTGGCGAGGACTCTTTATTTTTTTCATCATTTTCCCAACTTCTCGGAGGAAAATGTGTTTAATAGGATTTTTATTTTGGCTAAGTGGAATATGTTGGCAAATAACGCGTGTCACTTCAATAATTCAATTATAGATAAGTGTTGTGAGAGATGGCCAGGGGGCAGAAGAAGGAAGGGGACAATTCGTGGTAGGACAATATTTTTTTCTGAATACTTTTAAGGGCAGGGAAAGCTAGAAGTGACAATTAAATTATATGCCGTCAATGAAATTAAGAATTATTTTTTTTTAACAATACACAAGCGTGATTTTTGTAAAAAAAATATTTTATAAGGAGGATAATTAAGCGTGGATTTTTAAAAATATTTTTTAAGATAGATAAATAAGCGTGGATTTGTAAAAATATTTTTTAAGGCAGATAATTAAGCGTGGATTTAAAAAAAAATTAAGGCAGATAATTAAGCGTGGATTTTTAAAAATATTTTTTAAGACAGATAAATAAGCGTGGATTTTTAAAAATATTTTTTAAGACAGATAAATAAGCGTGGATTTTTAAAAATATTTTTTAAGGCATACAATTAGGCGTGGAGTTTTAAAAATATTTTTAAGGCATACAATTAGGCGTGGAGTTTTAAAAATGTTTTTTAAGGCAGATAATTAAGCGTGGATTTTAAAAAAATTAAGGCAGATAATTAAGCGTGGATTTTTAAAAATATTTTTTAAGGCAGATAATTAAGCGTGGATTTTTAAAAATATTTTTTAAGGCAGATAATTAAGCGTGGATTTTTAAAAACATTTTTTAAGACAGATAAATAAGCGTGGATTTGTAAAAAATTTTTTTTAAGGCAGATAATTAAGCGTGGATTTTTAAAAATATTTTTTAAGACAGATAATTAAGCGTGGATTTTTAAAAATATTTTCTAAGGCAGATAATTAAGCGTGGATTTTTAAAAATATTTTTTAAGGCAGATAATTAAGCGTGGATTTTTAAAAATATTTTTTAAGGCAGATAATTAAGCGTGGATTTTTAAAAATATTTTTTAAGGCAGATAATTAAGCGTGGATTTTTAAAAATATTTTTTAATGCAGATAATTAAGCGTGGATTTTTAAAAATATTTTTTAAGACAGTGAGAATATAATTAAAATCAGTGAGCGGAGCAGTCGGACTATCACGGAAATCTAACTTTATGCGGATGGGTAATATTTCGTGGCATTTGCACCCGCTTGATTAGAGATCAACAGCACCTCTTCCATACACTGACATATTTTCCGAATATTTCTAATATTCAGTACAGCCCTTCTAATTACTAGTCCCGATTGCCTTCACCGTGGGTATGGCTTATAACTGTGGCCTATAGATCGATTCGAAAAATACATCACCGAAAATTATAGGCTCTGTCCTTGACGATGACTGGAACCCCATGGAAAATTTCAATGCGATCAACGCTATCTTTCCGTTCTCTACTGTGATAATGGATTACTAAATAATATCATGGGTTACTAAATAATCTCTTGGATATATTATCAACTTCTCGGGTCTATGTCCTTTAGGAGTAAATATATATGCCATAAAATACAAATTTTGTAATTTTTCACACAAAAGTCAGGGTCCATTTGACCCGCTAAATATTGACCGATCTTTATCAAAGCTGGCATGTTCATTCTTTGGCCCGATCCCCTTCTCGATGTAAAAATTCACGATGTTTGGGCCCTATTTGCGGCCTCTGGAGCGACCAGAAAAACCGACAAAAAGTTTATTTGGTCCATTTCATCCCGTAAATATTAATCGATCTTTACCAACAACAATAGGGGTCTTCATTGGGCAGAACCCATCCTACATGCAAAATTTCGTAAAGATTGGTCCATAACTGTGGCCTGTATCGTGTTTACAAATTATAATGGACAGACGGACAGACACACGTGTCTAGATCGACTCAGCTAGTCGAGATATGACGATCGATATACTTAAAGATGGGATTAGGTCCAATATTTCGCGGCATTACAACCTTTTGGTGCTGCACAAAGCTATAATACCCTGACAACGTAGTTGTGTAGGGTATAAAAGAATATTTTTCAGGACCGAACACCAGATTAAAAATAATTATTTTTTAAGACCTTGCCAATTGGGTTTTAAATCTTTTTCAAGGTCCTTCCGAAGCATGTATTTCTTATTTTAATTGTTTTTCAGGGACCAGATTTTGTTTAATCAAATTCTATGTGGATTAGTCTATGTCAGTCTGTCCCTTAAAAGTTGGATATATCCGTATTCGTTTGGTTAGCCCTACATTACTGTACTGCCTAGTTTTTGCAATTTTACGTATCTATCCGATTTTATGGAGGCAAACAGTATTTTTTCACAGAAAATTGTCACTAAAGGTCCATGACTTAACATAAACTTCATATGAAGGTTCCATTTTCGGCAAATAAAAGGTCAGGCTTAATTTTCCACTCGAAGTTCTCAGAACAGAAATAATCAATTTGTTATCGTTAAAAGATTCAATCTAGTTTTTGGTTGTTGTGTATTGATTGGTTTCTTTGTTTCCATATTCTATTGACTATTTTCTATAAACCATAATTTCCCCGACTTCCTTTACGCCATACTCCCCATATGGTGTCTGCGAAACATTTAAAATTAAATTGAGAAAATTTAATTTATTCTTGCGTCAAATTGTATAAATGTCAATTTGTACTGTGATGAGCAGCAGCACACTTTGTTCATACCAAAATATAGCAACAGAGCATGTAATAAATGTAGGTGTACAAGTACATACACATACAGACAGATGTCAAATATGCAAATATTGAAATATGTAAAACATTTGTAAATATTTGAAAAAGTTCATAAAAAGGCTCGCACATTCTAGTCAAAATGTCTTGAGGGCAGCAGTAGGTGGATGGGAGTGAATAACAAAAGGACCAAGACATAGCCAAACTTCTTTCGTTCGATTCCTTTAACAATGTGTCACAACAACAGGTGTCGGTATGTAAATCATTTTGCACAAAGGTATGTTCTGAATTTTTGAAATCAATATTTTTTATGCTTTGTTTCATTTACATGAGCATCTTATGGAGGATGATTTACAAAATACATATGTGTGTGTAGATTTGTATGGTTGTAGGGAGATATGATATGTTTGTTCAACCTCTTCCCTATTTTAAAAATAATGTTTGAATTTTATAAATATGTAAACTTCAATATATTCGAATATAAAATTTCGATTGTTCGTTTATGAAGTTTTTCTAGTTTATTATGAATGAAATTTCATTTCAAGGAATTCTAAATACAAAACTCGCCTAATAATTTTCTAAAAATAATTTTGAAAATATTTTTCCAAGCAATATAGGGCATGACCCTTAAGCAATTTATTTATAATGTTGCTAATTTAAATTCAAAATCTATGCTAAAGATTTGCAGAATTTTTATTAACATGATATTTTTTTGTTAAAATTTTTTCCCACCACCCTAATATTCAAATATGTGTAATGTACTCGCTTGTTGAAACATTTTGAATATTTTGTTGCTCTTGTTTTTATTTTTGCACAATTTAAGCATTGCACATATACATAGATATGAAATATGTTACAATAAATTGTTTCACATTTCAATAAAAATGATGAGAGAATTCAAATGCATAGATGCAGCCAGGCAGTCAGTCAAGCATGCATGGCATATAACTGAATGTCTGTCTGACTGCCTGTGCGGAATATAGTGAAAATTCTCGTTTTTAAATGGAATGCATTTTACAATCGATGCCTCTCCCGGCTGCTTAAATTACTCGTCAATGAACACGTACAATATGCAATTGATTTAGATTTGAAAATGCAATTTCAATTTGTTATTTCCTCGCAATAAAATTTGTGCGAATATTTCGGAATATTTTTTTTTTTTTTTGTTTTTTTCTCTTTTTCGGGAAAATAAAGTTATCAAAAATGCTTCTGGAAAAACGAAATGTGAACAATTAATAAAAATAATATTCAAATTGTCGACATCAATGTAGACAATTAAATTCAAGTGAAAAAAGTTAAAGGGGACCCCCATTCTCGGTGTGAATTTTTCATACCTTCCACCGTAGTATGGAGGGTATATTAGTTTAGTTTTTCCGTTTGTAACGCATCAAAATAATCATTTCCGTCCCTATCATGTATATATATTCTTGATCAGTGTAAAATTCTATGACGATCTAAGCATGTCCGTCTGTCTGTTGTAATCACTCTAGCGTCTAAACGAATTGAGATAGAGCGCCAAAATTTAGCATAGAGTCGTCTTTTGTCTGCAGGCAGGTCAAGTTCGATGATGGGCTATATCGGTCCACGTTTAGGCATAGGTCCCATATAAGGGTACCACCAAATTTTCATTATTTTGGGGTTCTTGAGCGCGTTTTTCAACCGAATTCGCTGAAATTTGGTATAATGGGTTCTTTTTGGATACCAAATTTCTCCACCAAAAATTATAGATATAGGTCCACTTTTTCTGGTAGCCCCCATATAACGATACCTCCCAATTTTCAGTTTTTGGGCGGTTTTGACCGGATTTTTTCACCGAATTGGCTGTAATTTAGTACTTCCAGTTCTTATTGGGTATCAAATCTCTCCACAAAAAATTATAAATATAGGTCCATTTTTTCGGGTAGCCCTCATATAAGGGTACCCCCAATTTTCGGTATTTTGGGATTCTTGAGCCCGTTTTTCAACCGAACTCACTGAAATTTGGTACTTTGGGTTCTTCTTGCGAAGCAAATCTATCCACTTAAAATTATAAATATAGGTCCATTTTTTCGGGTAGCCCCCATATAAGGGTACCCTCCAATTTTCGGTATTTTGCGGTCCTTGAGCACGGTTTTCAACCGAATTCGCTGTAATTTGGTATTTTGTAGTAACAAATCTCCCAACCAAAAATAACTAATACTCACCCCCTTTTAGGGGTAGTCCCCTTATAACCCCCTTTTTATTTTAAAATAGTTAGCTGATTTTCTCCGGGTGTTGGTGTTATACCATATAGCTGTATTCCACCATAGTAGGGGGGTTATTCGGTAGACGAAATTTTCAGTTCATACCCCACATAGTATGGAATTTTAAAAGGATTTAGTCGATTAAGCCATATGTTGTAATCATTTTTATATCGGAGGATATCGACATAAAAACTAAAACGTGAGGTTTGAGAATGAACTGTATCGACCCGCATTTAGGACCAGGTCCTATATAAAACATCATACCTATTTAATATTTAGCGTAATGGACGGTATTGGGATTGAAAACTAAAATATTAGCTTGGAACTTAATTAGTTCCTACACAATGTTGTCAATATTGGTCCCGCTTTAGTATGCCTCATATACATGTTTCAAAGTACCATGCGTACATAATATATGTCAACATTTTAGGGTTTTGAGATTTTAGGAAAACCCCCATTGAAATTGCTGAATTCTCTATTTGGTTTACAACAATCGATTGGAAAAATTATCGTTATATGTATGTTTCCTATGTTTTCATTTCAAAAAATTGTCAGTATTTTATAGGGTATCCAAAGTTCGGCCCGGCCGAACTTAACGCCTTTTTTACTTGTTTTTTTTTTTATTTTGTTCGAGTCTACTTGTTCAAGAATGTTCCGGCAATGTGAAAAGTTCCCTCAAATCTGTTGAGTCTGGAGGATTGGCATATTATTGCAAAAATGTTAATCGAAAATTGTGATTTTTAAAAATATACTTCTCTTGGAGAATGTGATAATTTTTTGAAATATTTGTTCTGAATATAAATTGTGACAACATTACAAGGCGCAATTTTCATAGAACACTCGCCGTTTTTCATGGTCTAATAATAAACATTTCTTAAAACCCATTTAAATTCAAAACGAAATTGGAAAATTACATATTGATGACAGAGTTTGTTTGCAACCCTTATTTCCTACGACTATTTTCCAAACGCAACATAATGCCATGCCATTGGAAAACCATTAATTTTCTTTTCGCACATCCGGTACGTACGTACGTTGCCTTCTTTTTCTCCTTCCCCCCCCCCCCCCCATTGTCGATTCCTTTCATTTTCCCATTTTGCCAATCAATCAATATGTATTGAATACAAATTTCCTTTTTGACTTGACTTACATGACCGATATAGGCCAATTGCAGGAGCATTAGCATCTTTCAACTTTCGTCAACATTTTTAGTTACGCCCATTACCTTTAATGCGTCCAGCCGTTACACACTCCCTTTTGTTCGTTCTGCATTTAGATTGAGAATAATAACGATTTTATAAATTTTACCAGCTAATAAATGGATTGATTTTTTTGATTCGGCGACAAACAAATTTAACACGCCTACACGTGACAATAGAGTCACACACACTCACACAGGTCATATGTCGTAATAAGTGTATCAGGAAAAAAATGTAACGGTGTTGAATATAATAAAGAATATGATGACTTTTTAAATCAACCCCCCACTCGTGGTGTATGTAACTGTAACAGGGGGTGGAAAATGTCGTGAAAAGTAGGTGGAACTGGACATATGTCGGACGAAAATGTGTCAATATTTCTCATATACTGTGCATGTCATGAGCGCGGAATTTTGAAATATTTTTTCACACCAAGACAATGTGGATTTTTTTATATATTTAAAAACAAGTAGACATGTGAGTATTAAAATGAGATTTAGATTTTTTTCCAAGGACAAAAAATACATATATATATATATATTCCAAGGTTGATCTGATCCTTGGAATATATAATTTTTTTACCTATAAAAATACATTCAAAAAAATCTTTTTGGATTAAGAAAAAAATATTTTCCAAGACTCAGCAAAATTACAGTTGTATCTTTAAAATATGTATTATTATTAATTTAAAAAATTTTAGGACCAATACTGGAATTCCGAGGACCAAGACACTCGTATTTTTCTATGAAATATATTTCTGCAATGAAAAAGATATTAAATTTTCTAAAGACTTTTATTAGTGGGTTTAAAAATAGTATTTTCAAAAGTATTTTCCAGAAATTCTAAAAAAGTATTTCTAAAAAAAATTATTGGACAAAATATTTTTTTCTTGCATCCAAAACTGCAGAAAAAGGAATAAAACATTTTCCCTTAATTCCCTTTATGCTGCCTGCCACATCATAATCCTTAAGCATACTCACAAAATTGAAAACATAACGAAATAATACGTGCTGTATTAGATGCGGAACAAATGTATATACATTTCGAAGTTCATATACTATCATGATATGGAGTCAGAAAAAAAAATCAGATTCATTCAAATATTCAGCCACGCAGTCCGTCATTCATCCAACCGCGTAGTGTATATTTCATTCATTCATATATGTATGTACATCTCATGTTTGCGCATAAACCAAATATGTTCGGCAGTCTGTAAGTTAGTCACATATACAAGCTTTCCTTCCGTATAGTCAATGCATATAGAAAATCTCAGCCATGGCCACATGTGGCTGTTGCTGCGGCATTAGAAGTTTTATCGTTTAGAAACAAACATGACTTTTCACACAGAATAAAAAACAACAAGAAAAATAAGAAAACAAAAAAGGAAACATATGACGATATACTGAAAAACATATCAAAGCCATTAAGGGGACCCCCCATTCTCGGGACAAAAATTTTTTTGGCTTAATTCGAATCTACACCAATTCGAAAATGTCCCTACCAAATATCAAGTGAAAATCTCAAGAACTTCATATAGCCGATTTATTCTGTAAGCATCAAGTGACGGCTGAAGGGCTTCTCAAACTTTAAACGCGTCAAAAACTAATAACCCAATCGATTCCAAATTTTTACACAGAGAAACTGTGAGTGTATAGCCATCAAAAATAAGGACTTTTCTTTAATTACAAAAAACAATAACAACAATTTTTAGTAAATTATTTTTTTCCTATTTTACATATTCAAATATATATATGCAAAGTTACATACCTTAAAAAGCATTGGTATTGATTTAGCAGCCCTTTGAAAATCTTGAAAATTTAAAATCGAAAAGGGAACCCCCCTTAAAAGCCAATTAAAAAAAAAATAAATTTCTGGTCCTTGAAAAAATTATTTAAAAAAAATTTAGTCTCTGGTCCTTGAAAAATAATTTAAAAGAAATCTAAGTTTGTGGCCCTTGGAAAAATTATTTTAAAAAAATTTACGCCTCTGGAAAAATGGTTTTTTAAAAAGACTAAGACTTATATTTTTATAAAACTCTCCGTGAAAAAATCTACGCCTTTAATGGTCGTTAAAAAATTTAAAAAACCTACGCTTCTTATAGTCGTTAGAAAAATATTATTTTTTACAATTTAAGTCTCTTGTCTTTGAAAAAATTATTCAAAAAAATAATTAAAAAAAAATATAGAAAAAATAATTAAAAAAATAAATAAATAAAATATTTCCAGCCTGGGCAATATTTTGTGATATTTGCACCCTCTTGCCCGATTAGAGATCAACAGTACCTCTTCCTTACACTGACTTATTTTCCGAATATTACTAATATTCAGTACAGCCCTTTGAATTGCTTGTCCAGATTCCCTTCAGCGTGTGTTATGTTGAGATGTTTGGCGTATAATTGTGGCCTATCGATCGACTAAAAAACACAAAAAAAGTTATCAGTCCTGTTCAAACAAAATTATTACCTGACCACACCGAAAATTATAGGCGTTCTCCTTGAACATTACTGGAACATAATGGACATTTTCAAAGCGATCAGCAGCGCCTCTTACTTACTTAGCTGGCTTGTGACAGAACTTTCGTTCCATAAGCCGAGCTTAGAAAAGATTTCCAGGCGCGTCGGTCTTTTGCGCGGCTTTTCCAATTTGAAAAACCATTTTCGGCGATGTTGTCTTCGACTTGATCTTTCCATCGTATTCGTGACCTTCCCCTTCTGCGTGAGCCATCAGCTGGTTCGCTTGTATATGCCTTCTGGGCTGGGTCATCTTCATCAATTCTCACAGCATGAACTAGCCAACGTGCAGCGACTACGTCAATGCGTCTAACAATGTCGATGTCCGAGAATAGCTGGTACAACTCATGGTTAATTCGACGGCGATATTCACCGTCAACACTGATCGGCCCATAAATCTTTCGGAGAATTTTTCTTTTGGTCCGAGTCTACTTGTTGATACCATTAGCTTGGTCTTCTCGCCGTTTACTGCCAGACCCACTTTAGCAGCCCATTAAACCCAAAATTATTATCTGATCATCACCGAAAATTATAGGCGTTATCCTTGACCGTAACTGGAACCTCATGGAAATTTTCAAATCGATCAACGTGTGTTAATGGGTTACTAAATAACATATGAATACGTAAGCACCTGCAAATATTTAAGTGTAACTCCCACATGGGTATCAATTTACAGATCAGCCACTCCTCGTCCTCCACTCCTCGTCAATTTTTGATCCGTTAAATAATATTTCGCAGCGTTACCAACTCTTGGCACTTCACAAAGCTATAATACCCTGACAACATAGTTGTATAGGGTATAAAAATCTACGCCGCTGATGGTTGTTGAAAAAATGTTTTTGCAAAAACTACGCCGTTCATGGTCATTGAAAAAAATATCTACGCATCACTTATGTTAATTTCTGAAAAAATATATTTTTTAAATCTACGCTTCTGATTGTCCTTAAAAAATACTTTTAAAAAATCTACGCCTTATTGGTTGTTGAAAAAATAATTGTTAAAAATATACGCCTCTGATAGGTGTTAAACAATTGTTAAAAAAAAATTGTAAAATATTCCATGGTCATTTAAAAAATAATTTTTAAACACCTCATATGGTCGTTGAAAAAATTTGTATTTTGAAATCAAGGACTCTGATGCCCATTTTTTTTTGTCTCTTTGAAATTAAGTCCTGGCTCTTGATTTTCTTGAATTTTTTTTATTTGCTTTCACTCATCTTGAAAATATTTTTTATCAATCAAATCAACATTTTTAATTTGATGTGGTCTTCTTATATCCCATTTATCCGTAACCGACTGTTTAAATTGCTTCTTTTTTCTCATTCTTCTAAATCTCTCATTTTTTTATAAGGAAGTACATTTCGTCGTTTTTCCACCACAAATGTCCTTCGTTTTTATTTTATTTCTGGCTACGTCATCGTTTTTGTTCTGTGGATTAACTTCTGTTTTCTTTTTTTGGGTTTCTCTAAGTTTGTTACCACAAGTTATGACATTGGTTTTGATATGACCAGGACGCCGGCAACGACGACTGCTGCTGTTGTCGGTCAGTCAACCAGTCAGTCATAAACCTCAGACGCTGAAGCATAGTGTCAATAACTACGAGGATGTGAACATGCCAGTCAATAAATAAAAAAAAAAATGAAAACCAAGTATAATTCCTCCCAGTGGTCATCAATTATTGAAAAAGGGATTTTGACACTTGAACATTTTGGCGAGAGAGGGAGTACGAGTGAGTGTGTGTTGTGGAATGTGATTAGATACTTAGCAAGGGATTTGAAGGGGATAAAAAATGGAAGGACATACAATTTTGGGAAATGGGGAAAATCATTGATATCTGAATATGAACGATATTTGCTTATCTGAGTTATAAGAGAACTAATTCAAAATATAATTTTTTATCGAGGACTTATAGTCAGTCAGTCGAGATTTCTATTAAAAAAACCTAATATTTTTTTTAAAAAACGTTTGTGGCTCTCCACCCAACAGTAGGCTGAAAAAAATGCATTCATTCAATTCTTTTTTTTTTTATTTCTATTTGCATAATGGTTTTTCCGAACATCTTTTCAGTGACAACAATTTCAAAATGCTTCGCTTTTCCGTTTCGTTTTTGGTGTCTATCGCGCACCCCCCACAAGTGACAGCTTACATGTAAAAATTATGTAAATTTAACATTTTACAACACATTTACTTTGATTTCCATCATACATCCCCTCACCAGCACCACCAGTCCCCCGCCTACTTGCAGCTGGAGTTGGTTAAGAGTTGCTTGCTCTCTCTGCCCCTGAGGCACTCATGGCAATAATGACAGTAAATGTTGCTGTTGTTTTTGACAAACAAAAACCATCATCAGCAGCAGCAGCGCTGCTAAAATGCAATTTACATAAATAATAAAATTGTAAACACACACACATACACAAACACTTCAAACCAATTCAGCAGTAGTTGCAGATTGGCTGTTTGTGTGACTAACAGCAGCAACACTTGACTGCTGGTGGCATTCAGTAGCGAAGTCGCAAATCATCGACATCTATCGGCGAAAAACAAGTGGCCAATATGCACAACACAAAGAGGGGGAGAGAGAGAGGGAGGAGGAGTGGGAGATTGAAAAGAGCATTTTTATTAACTTCGGTTGACTATAGTATTGTGTTTTTGTTGTTGTTATTTTAATTTATTGTTATTATTTACAATTGCAATTGTTGTTGTTTTAACTGTTGTTATTTACTGCACATCACTACCACTTGCTGCTGATAACTGTGTGGCGCCCTCTTGTAACAATTTTAATATAGTTGACATTTTTTGTTGTTGTTCGTTTCCTTTTTTTTGTTTTTGTTAAATTGATTTATTTACTATTTATTTATTGTTGCAACAATATTTATTTTTGTAAAATGTTGCAAAATGTTGTATTGCTTCTGTTGTTGTTTTTTATTTTATTGTTTGTATTTGACATTATTTATTTATACCTTTTAATTGGCTGAGTGCATATCTTTTGTTGTTGTTGTTTGATTTACGTAATTACTTGTCCCGACTGCTACTGTTAAAATCGAAAATACAACAAATGGTCATATAAATTTATTAAATATTTATACGAACAAATTGTTTTTTAAATGGCTAGAGGGAGTGTTGCAAATTAAAAATAATTAAAATAATTATATTAAAAAAAACAACAACAATATTTTTAAATATCAAATCAAGCCAACAATTTTTGGTCGTTGAACATATATTCATTAACGGCGAGGATTCTTTTCAAAATATTTGTGCATGGCGTGGATTTTGTAAAAATATTTTTCAAGGACTAAAAAAGCGTGCATTTTTTAAAAACTATTTTTTCAAGGACAAAAAAGGACTGGACTTTGTAAAGAAGCAAATTTTAAGGACAAAAAAAGGCGTGGATTAAAAAAGGACCAAAAAAGAGTTAATTTTTTTAAATATTTTCTAAGGACAAAAAGGACTGGATTTTGTAAAGAAATATTTTTTTTATTTTTTCAAGATCAAAAATCGTGGCTTTTAGAAAAAAAAATATTTTTAAAATACCCATTAAAAATATTTTTTCAGGGACCCATATAAGACGTGGGGAATGAAGGCGTTGATTTTTTAAAAATATTTTTTTAATGCCCATACAAGGCGCCGGGAATGAAGGCGTGGATTAAAAAAAAAATCAAGGACCCACACAAGGCGTGGGGAATGAAGGCGGAGATTTTTGAAGGGAATATTTTTTCAAGGACCCATACAAGGCGTGGGGAATGGAGGCGTGGATTTTTTAAAAAATATTTTTTCAAGGACCCATACAAGGCGTTGGGGAATGAAGGCTTGGATTTAAAAAAAAAAAAATGTTTTTATCAGGGACCCATACAAGGCGTGGATTTATTAAAGAATATTTTTTTCAAGGACCCATACAAGGCGTTGGGGAATGAAGGCTTGGATTTAAAAAAAAAAAAAAAATTATCAGGGACCCATACAAGGCGTGGATTTATTAAAGAATATTTTTTTCAAGGACCCATGCAAGGCGTGGATTTTTAAATAATATTTTTCAAGGACCCATACAAGGCGTTTTTAAAAAATATTTTTTCAAGGACCCATACAAGGCGTTTTTAAAAAATATTTTTTCAAGGACCCATACAAGGCGTGGATTTTTTAAAAAATATTTTTTCAAGGACCCATACAAGGCGTGGATTTTTTAAAAAATATTTTTTCAAGGACCCATACAAGGCGTTGATTTTTTAAAAAAATATTTTTTCAAGGACCAAAAACGAATAAAATTTTTTTGAAGAACAAAATACATTTTTTAATGACAACCAGTAGGGAAAGTAGTAAAGGCGAACTGGGCCGACTATATGATACCCTTCACCACTTTGGGCATATTATACATATGTATACTAAAAGACGTCGCCTTTTCGAAGGAACATTGACATGAAATTGAATGAAGTTATATATGTGATCTTTATCTATATATAAACTGACTAACATCAATCCCTACACATGTCATTCTGCTACCTATGCTAAATTTTGTAAATCGATTTTATGCCAACTTGACACACGCTATTCGGTATGCTGCACTGCTTTACATTTAATCTCAATCAAACACCCATTGATTGTTTGGTGTACAATAAACATGAATAAGTCGAAATTATATATGGAAGCTATGCTATATCTATATCTGAACCAATTTCAAGGAAAGTTGCCAGAAATTAATTTATATTAATTTCAGTACGTTGTGTCAATCGTCCTAGCTAGGGGTCTTTAGTGCACCATTAAAATCGAATATATATATATATATATATATATATATAGAAGATGTTTGTAAATCTGATCCGATTTTCACGAAACTTTGCACACACACATTCTAGACGTAATTCAGTAAGCTATACCCAAAATCGAAAGATATAGGGGGCTTTGGTGCAGCATTTACATAAAATGTGGCGAAAATATACATAAGTGCTATATCTAAATCTGAACCGATTTTCATGAAACTTTGCACACATTATTCTAGACTTAATTTAGTACGCAATGCCAAAATTCGCGCAAATCTAATGATTTTCAGGGACTTTGGTGAACCATTTACTTAAAATCGGGCGAAACTATATATGGAAGCTATATCTAAATCTGTACCGATTTGCACGAAACCTATCACACGTCATTCTACACTTAATTCAGTACGCTATGCCAAAATTCGTGCAAATCTAATGATTTTCAGGGACTTAGGTGCACCATTTACCTAAAATCGGACGAAACTATATATGGGAGCTATATCTAAATCTGAACCGATTTTCCCGAAATTTAGCACACATCATTGTCGACTTAATTCAGTACGCTATGCCAAAATTCGTGCAAATCTAATGATTTTCAGGGACTTAGGTGCACCATTTACCTAAAATCGGACGAAAATATATATGGGAGCTATACCTAAATCTGAACCGATTTTCTCGAATTTCAATAAGGGCCAAACCAATGGCTGTGCCAAATTTCATCCAATTCGGATCATAAATGCGACCTGTACTTTGCTCACAAAAATACTTGGACAGACGGACATGCATAGATCGACTCAGAAAGTGATTCTATGCATATTCTCAAAAGGAACCATGGGTCTATCTCGATTAATTTTTGCCTGTTACAAACATATGCACAAAGACATAATACCCTGTACCACAGTGTGGTGAAGGGTATAAAAAAAGGACTGAATTTTATATAGAAAAACATTTTCAAGCTGAAGTGGGACTTAAAGAACGTTTTTTGAACGACTAACCGAGGGCGTGGATTTTTAAAGAATTTTTTTTTCAACGATGAACCGATGGCGTTTATTAATTTTCAAGGTCCCATACAAGGCTTGGACTAACTGAAGACGTGGATTAATTAAAGAATATTTTTCAAGGGCCAACTGAGGCGTGGATTTATTAAGGAATATTTTTTTCAAGGACCAATACAAGGCGTGGATTTATTAAAGAATATTTTTTTCAAGGACCAATACAAGGCTTTGAATTTTCAACATATTATATTTTTTTAAATCCAACCGTCAAAATATTTTTTATTTTAATAAAATTTAAAATAAATCGAGAAAATTCCCAAATACCAAACGCGTCAAAACTTGTTAATAAAAGTTTGATGTTTTTCCTTAACAAGCCCAGCCTAGCAGTGGTAACTTCACATTGAACTATGAATGACAGAATGAATTGAAGAATGGAAATCGCGTGGCGGCCGCCGAATAAAGAACCATTGACGTATAACTTCTGTATTATGGCGGCAATGAAACCATCACATGCCATATTCATTCATACAATAGTTTTCCCGAATATGCCTTCAAACTAAAATCGAAAAGAAGGGGAAAAAAGAGGAAATACAAAAAATAAAAATTGTAACAATATTCAGAGCTGTGGTTTTCCAATTGGCGCAGTGGCGCTTCATTGATGGCAACAAGGAAAGGAAATGATTGTTACTGCTGTAGGCGCTCGACGGCCGGCGCTAGGCAAACACAATTTTTGCCGCACAATGACTGCAGCAAACAAAGTTTTGGTGTAAAGTAACAACTCCAACAACCACAACAACGATGACGACGATAACTATATTTTGTTCGATGTCGTCGGCTGGCTATAACAGCGAGAACGGCAGCAGCAATTGTGCCATTCAAAATGCTTGATATCTGTCTAGACGAACGTGCAGCACAGGCCTTTATTGTATTGTTGAATGTGGCAAGACGCTAGGCAGGCAGCCTGATCGGTAGGTCGGCAGGCCGGTAGAGACGGCTTTTAGTTAGGCCGACAGTCAAGTCATATTGAATAAATATCACAATAAG